>NW_007249751.1:226525-271322 GCF_000164805.1 Carlito syrichta | reverse complement strand
TTCTCCATCTTACCTAAGGCAATCTACAAATTCAATGCAATACCCATCAAATTACCAGCAACATTCTTCTCAGACCTAGAAAAGACAACACAGGAATTCATATGGAAATACAAATGTCCAAGAATAACCAGAACAATCCTCAGCAAAAAAAAAAACAAAAACAAAAAACAACAACAAAGCAGGTGGTATCACATTACCAGACTTCAATCTTTACTATAAAACTACAATCATCAAAACATCTTGGTATTGGTATAGGAACAGGCATATAGATCAATGGAATAGAATTGAGATTCCAGAAGCAAAACCTCAATTTCTCAACTAACTCATCTTCGACAAGGCCTCCACCACCTACCAGTGGGGAGAGGAAAACCTATTCAGTAAATGGTGCTGGGAAAACTGGCTGACCACATGCAGAAGATTGAAACAGGACCTCTATCTATCCCCATGCACAAAGGTTAACTCCAATGGATCAGAGATCTAAATGTAAAACCCCAAACCATAAGAACCTTAAAAAATGAAGGAAATACCTTCATGGAAATCGGAACTGGCATCCAATTCCTGAACAAAACCCGAAACCCACAGGTCATAAGAGAGAAGATAGACAAGTGGGACTTTATTAAAACTGACAAGCTTCTGCAAGGCCAAAGAAACCATCAAGAGAGCAGGGAGACATCCTACAGACTGGGAAAAAGTATTTGCCAACACCAGGTCTGACAAAGGCTTAACATCTTAGATCTACAAGGAACTCAAACATGCTGAAAAGAAAAAAACAAACAACCCCATTATCAAATGGGCAAAAGATATGAACAGAAACTTCACAAAAGAGGACATCTGAGCAGCCAACAAACACATGAAGAAATGTTCAACCTCACTAATCATCAGGGAGATGCAAATCAAAACCACACTAAGATACCACCTAACTCCAGTCAGAATGGCAATTATCAACAATTCAAAAAATATCAGCTGCTGGAGAGGGTGTGGCAAAAAGGAAACACTTCTACACTGTTGGTGGGAGTGTAAACTAGTGCAACCTCTGTGGAAAGCAGTGTGGTGATTCCCAAAAGCTCTAAATATCAACCTCCCATTTGACCCCTCAATCCCCCTACTGGGAATATATCCTGAAGAACTCAAATTACTGTATAAAAAAGATACCTGAACACGTATGTTTATCGCAGCGTTGTTCACAATAGCAAGAACCCGGAAACAACCATGCTGCCCGTCAAAAGAGGACTGGATTAAAAAAATGTGGTACATATACATGATGGAATACTATGCAGCCATAAAAATGAACAAAATCATGAATTTCGCAGCAACCTGGATGGAACTAGAGTCTATAATACTGAGTGATCTCTCACAGAAACAAAGATCTGAGTATCACATGTTCTCACTCATATAATGGAACTTGAACATCCAATGTAATAGTATAAGAAAATGACTGACAGTACTGGGAAACTATTGGGGGGGAGGGAGATGGGAGTAACAGTAGCAAAAATCTGTCTGGGGATGGGGAAACACCTCTTATCAACAGGGTGCCTGAATGAAACGTAATTGTATAACTAACCCTTAACTGTACCCCACAAAACCATAATAAAAAATATTGATTATGAAAAAAAATATTTACCAACTGTATATGTGACAAAGGTCTAACATCTAGGATCTACAAGGATCTCAAATACTCTGAAAGGAAAAAAAGTAGCCCCATTAAAAAGTGGGCAAAAGATTTGAATAGACACTTCTCAAAGGAAGATATACGGGTAGCCAACAGACACATGAAAAAGTGCTCAGCCTCACTCATCATCTGAGAAATGCAAATCAAAACCACATTGAGATACCACCTAACCCCAGTAAGAATGGCCACTGTTAATAAAACAAACAACAAAAGATGCTGGTGAGGATGTGAAGAAAAGGGATCATTTCTACACTGCTGGTGGGACTGAAAGCTAGTGCAACCTTCTTGGAAGACAGCGTGGTGATTTCTGAAAGAACTAGAAACTGACCTTCCATATGACCCAGCAATTCCCCTATTGGGAATATACCTGGAGGAACTCAAATCATTCTACAAAAAAGATACCTGCACACGTATGTTTGTTGCAGCTCTATTCACAATAGCAAAAACATGGAACCAACCATGTTGTCCATTGAAGCTGGACTGAATAAAGAAAATGTGGTACATATACACAATGGAATATTATGCAGCCATACATGAGGACAAATATATGGACTTCGCAGCAACTTGGATGGATTTGTATGTCTCTAAGCAGCATATCTCTGTTGTTTTGGTTATTTCGTTTATTAATTTAGCACTAATCTAAAGTCAAACATTTGATTAAAATTATTGTATTTATTTTTATTATACATTTTAAAGCAGATGTGAAGTTTAGTATTTCACTTATTTATTCCTCTGAATTTTCTCTTACATATGGTGTCAGGTAGTTTTCTATAAATTTTTTTCCATGTAGCAATTCATGAGGAGTTAATTTTCTTATTGATTTCAAGCTACTAATGTGACCTCAACCAGATCACAAAATTCCTGAAAGTTTAACAATATGCTCTCATAAGCTGGTTTGTGTAGTTATGCACATCCCTTTTGCTTGTTTCATTACTCTATGCTAAGAGAACTTCATTAGTGATCATCTTTGCTTTATTTGTCTCTATGAACTTTGGAACCATTTTATCAAGTTCCCCTCAAAACTGGACAGCTTTATGATAAGAATAAAATTAAATTAATCAGATAATTAAATAGTACAGAGTAAACTTCATTATCTCAAAAAGATTTAAAATTTGTGTAATGTTTTATAGTTTTAAAAACATCATTTCAGAGCCCACCCTGGGGACCCCTCAGGACACTTCTTCCAAGACTACAGTCGTGAGACTCAGCTGTGCCTCTCCATGGTGAGAAAAGTATATGTTTTTCAAATCTGTAAACTTTCAGTGACAACTCCAGGGATTTATTTTAGACATAGATTCAGCTATCAAGCTGTCTCATTTTCCTCAAAGAGGTAGTTCAAGGTGACCTTTGGGGGAAAAATTCTTTTAATGGCAAATTCACCTCATTGTTGGAAGAAAGCAGGCTCAAATCCTTTTATGCCACAGCAGGATTACTGAAGGTTTCAAGTAAATTGAAATGTGATAAATTGGGAGGCAGTGCTTAAGATGGCGGCCAACAGGTCGTGCTGTAAGTATCTCCGTGGAGGCAAGTGTCAATAAAGACTCTCTGCGTGAGTAGGTGGGTGTTGGTGGGAGTGTGAAAGTCTGTCTGAGGGGATACTCGACTGCATGTACCCGGGTCCCCCCTCTGAGGGCTACTGCAAGCCCCCATCGCCCTGAAATTAGAGTGTAACTTGTAAGAAATGAGCAGAAACGTCGGCTGCCTGTGTAACACGCCTGAGAAAAGCCTACTGAATCCAGCAGATTCCCAGCGCCTGACAGCAGGCGCATATCATCACCTGTCATACCGTACCCGCTGGAGCGCAGGATCAGATTATTGGAGTGAGAGCATCGGGGGATCTTGAGAGGTGTCCATGCTTGGTGAGGTGCTGCCCACCCATCAAAGCCATTTTCCAGGAAGAGATTTGCATTGACTTACCCAGCTAACCCGCAGCCTTCAACTCATTGCCTAAGCAGCACAGACAAACTATTGCTCCAGGCACTCTCTCACTATTGAAGTAGGAGACAGACTGCTCTGGGCTTAACCTCATTGCTTCAGCACCTGGTAGGGAGCTGGAATGGGCTGCAGATGGAGTCCAGAGACCTGATCTCTGTGAGTGGCAGATCAACTACTCAGGGCTTGATCATGGTCCAGAGGAAATATCCTGAGAGCACAAACTTCAGAGGGACCTGACAGTGCTGAGTTCCAGGTGCCCCACCCCTACCCTGATCCAGCCCTGGGGCAAAGGGTGTGGCCAGAAAAGGAGGAGGAAGAACTCCAAAGAGATCAGTGGTGAGTACGGGATGACCCAAACCCCCTCCTCCCAGCAAACCTCTGAACATCAAACCCACACAGCTGGGCCACGACTGAGAGGTACAAACCCAGACAGAGTCTGGACATCAGTCGCAATAGGAGAACCCCATTCCAGGATAGGCCCGGCTGGAGTAACCTCATGAAAGAACATACCTGGGGAAGAGACTATCCTGTACATCCCCACCAGAGATCTCCCTGATCATACGAGAGTGGGAGGGGAGGACTGCAGCCCTACCCACCTCCACTGCCCCTCCTCCTCCCCTGCTTCATTCCCTGAGGAAAGAGTGAAAGAGGTGGCTCTGCAGGAGAGACCTGATTAAAGGAACAATTACAGAGCCTGCCATAAGAGGACAGGTTTTTTGTTTTGTTCTGTTTTGTTCTTTAAATTTTCAATTATTTTTTAATTTAAAAAATTTTCTATTTGTTAGTTCATCTATTTTTTTTATAGTTGAAGTCTCACTCTGTCACCCAGACTGGAGTGCAGTGGCCACTCCCGGCCACCGAAGCCTTGACCTGCTGGGCTCTGGCGATCCTTCCACCTCAGCCTTCCAAGTAGCTGGAACTACAGGCGTGCGCTACCATGCCCGGCTGATTTTTTGATTTATCGTAGAGATGAGGTCTTGCTGCCCAGGCGGCTCTCGAAGCCGCAGGCTCAGGCAATCCACTCACCTCAGCCTCCCAAAGGCGCAGGATTACAGGCTGAGCCACCGAGCCCGGCTAGTTCATCTATTTTTAAAATATTTTTCCTTTGTGCATGAATGTGTGTGAAGCTTTGATCTGCATACCCCCTCAAAATTTTTTCTTTTCTTTTTCTGTTTCTTTCTAATTTTATTTGTCATTCTCTGTTTATGTGTGTATGTGAATGACTGAGTGTTCATCTTTTGATTTTGTTGTTGGTTTTTGCTCTTTTGTTATTCTGGGGTTTTTTTTAATATCTTTTTTTTATAGTTTAAGGAGTGTGTCAATATTTGTGTGAGGGTTCCACCTGAATCCCCTCTGCCCTTTTTTATTCTTTTTTCTTATTCTCCTCCCTTCAGTCTTTTTGTCTTTCTTCTCTATTCACTTTGTACTAGGCATGTGTGTGTGTGTGTTTAATTTTCTTGTGGTTTTTTTTGTTGTTGTGGCTTGTTTTGTTTTGCTTTGTTGTTATTCCAGATTGTTTTGTAGTGTGTGTTGGTTTCTGCCTTGCATTGTCATATAGAGTGGTGGTGGGGAGTCGATCTCAGGGAAAACATGCCATAATAAATGAACATTTTTTTTTTTGAGTTGGAGTCTCACTCAGTCACCCAGACTGGAGTGCAGTGGCTGCTCCTGGCCACCACAGCCTCACCTCCTGGGCTCCAGTGATCCTTCCACCTCAGCCTTCCGAGTAGCCGGAATTACAGGCATGCACTACCACGCCTGGCTGATTTTTTGATTTATTATAGAGATGAGGTCTTGCTGCCCAGGCGGGTCTCGAACCCACGGGCTCAGGCAATCCACTCACCTCAGCCTCCCAAAGGTGCAGGATTACAGGCTGAGCCACCGAGCCTGGCTTAAGTGAACATTTTAATTTGCAAGTAGCGTCTGATTCCTAGCACCCCCATCCCTCTCTTTACTCAGATTTCAAAAGCTACAAGCGACAGCAAAGCTTACCACCCACCATCCTATTTCAAAATAGAATAAATCCAGAGCCCAGATCAAGGAAGAATAGAGGACTGAATAAACATTAGAAGAGAAAGCCTCTCCCACTGACACTGAATAACAGAACTAAAGAAAAAAGCAAGAGATCTATCACAAAGGAGGAAAAACCAAAGGAAGACCTCAGGCAATTTCAAGTCTACCAAAGACAAAACTCCTGAGAAATCAGACCTTGGTGTCCAAACAATGGAAGTCACCATGACTGGCCCCAGAATATGACAGGGTTAAGGGAATGGTTGGAAGGAGTGAATAAGACTCAAGAAAGAGTAATATTGAAAGAACTTGTAACAGAGATTCTGGCAATAAAAAATTTCATCCAGGGAATAAATAACAAGGTGACAAGCATGGAAAGCAGAATTAATTGAACTGAAGAAAGAATCTCAGAACTGGAAGACCAGAACATGGATTAATCCGATCTGGAAAAACATAGAAAGAAGACTCAGAAAGAAAGAACAAAGCCTACAAGAGATGTGCGATTATATCAAGAGGCTGAACCTATTTCTGATATGTATCCCAGAAGAAGAAAGGGAAAATGAGAAAACTTGGAACACGTATTCCAGGAGGTAATCCAAGAAAACTTTCCCCATCTCACCAGAGATGTGACCAGCCAAGCACAAGAGATTCAGAGAAGCCCCATAAGACATCAAATTAGAAGACCAAGCACTAGACACATAGTAGTTCACTTACACAAAGTAGGCACAAAAGAATAAATACTAAAGGCAACAAGAGAGAAAGGTCAGACTACCTGCCAGGGAAATTCAATCAGAATAACAACAGACCTATTGGCAGAAACAATACAAGCAAGAAGGGACTGGAGTCCTATATTCAAAGTCTTCAAAGATAAACAATTTCAACCAAGAATTTCCTATCCAACCAAGCTCAGCTTCGTCAGTGATGGAGAATTAAAATCCTTCTCAGACATCCAATCCCTAAGAGATTATGCAAATTCCAGACCAACTCTACAGGAGACACTTAAAAAGGTATTAAGAACAGAAGAAAGAAAAAAAAGAATGACCACACACTTCTCAAGAGAACAGCAGAGCACAGATTCAACAGAGAATATAATGCAACAAGAAACTTGAAAACACACACATACATAAACTCCAAAGTCAAAGGAAAACAAACAAAGACAAAACTTCATAAGAACCTCATGACAGGGATAAGCAATCATATTTCAATAATCAGCTTGAATGTGAATGGACTAAATGCACCACTGAAAAGACACAGAATAGTGGACTGGATAAGAAATCATGACCTCATTATTTGCTGCATCCAGGAGACTCCTCTCACTACAAGGGACACACATAGACTCAAAGTTAAAGGATGGAAAATGAGTTTCCAAGCAAATGGATCACAAAGGAAGGCAGGAGATGCAATCTTAATATCAGACAAAGCAACCTTTAAGCTATGAAAATGTAAAAAGGATGCAGAAGATTGAAACAGGACCACTACCTATCACCATACACAAAAACTAACTCTAAATGGACCAGAGACCTAAATGTAAAACCTCAAAGTATAAGAATCTTAGAAAACACAGGAGACACCCTTATGGAAATTGGAACTGGGAACCAATTCCTGTTCAGAACCCTAAAGGCCAATACCTTAAGAAATGAGATAGACAAGTGGGACCTCATCAAATTAATGAGCTTCCAGAAGGCAAAAGAAATCAAGAGAGCATGGAGACAGCCCACAGAATGGGAAAAATTATTTGCCAACTGTATATCTGACAAAGGCCTCACATCTAGAATCTACAAGGAACTCAAATGTACTGAAGGGGAAAAAATAAACAGCCCCTTTAAAATGTGGGCAAAAGACATGAATAGATACTTCTCAAAAGAAGATATTCAACCAGCCAACAGACACATGAAAAAGTCCTCAGCCTTGCTCATCATCAGAGAAATGCAAATCAAAACCACACTGTGATACCACCTAACCCCTATAAGAATGGCCATGATTAATAAAACAAACAACAAGGCCGGGTTCGGTGGCTCAGCCTGTAATCCCGCAATTTGGGAGGCTGAGGTGAGTGGATTGCCTGAGCCCGCGGGTTTGAGACTCGCCTGGGCAACTTGGCGAGACCTCATCTCTACAATAATTCAAAAATTTAGCTGGGTGTGGTAGTGCACATCTGTAGTTCCAGCTACTTGGAAGGCTGAGGCGGAAGGATTGCCGGAGCCCAGCAGGTCGAGGCTGCGGTGGCTGGGAGCGGCCACTGCACTCCAGTCTGGGTAACAGAGTGAGACTCCAACTAAAAAAAAAACAAATAAAATAAAACAAACAACAACAGATGCTGGCGAGGACGTGGAGAAAAAGGAAGGCTTCTACACTGCTTGTGGGAATGCAAACTTCTACAACCTCTCTGGAAAATAGTCTGGAGATTTCTGAAAGAACTAGAAACTGACCTTCCATATGACCCAGCAATTCCCCTATTGAGAATATACTCAGAGGAACTCAAATTTTTCTATAAAAAAGATACCTGCACACATATATTTATTGCAGCTCTATTCACAATAGCAAAAACATGGAGTCAACCATGTTGCCAATTGAAGCTAGACTGGAGAAAAAAAATGTGGTACATATACACAATGGGATATTATGCAACCCTAAAGAAGGACAAATATATGGACTTTGTAGCAACTTGGATGGATTAGGAGTCAATCATACTCAGTGATTTATCACAGAAACAAAGAACAGAGTTCCATATGTTCTCACTCATAAGAGGACCTTGAACAAGTATAATGCTATAAGAAAGCAATCAGCAGCAACAGGAAACTGTTGATGGGGAGGGGTGGGATTGGCAGTTGTGGGAAACTGCTAGGAGAGGCATGGGCATACCTCATTAACAGGGATACCTCCATGATCAATGTTTGTATACCTAACTTTGAATTGTACCCCACATCTTTATAATAAAACTTTTTTAAAAAGATGCAAAAGTACACTACATAATGATAAAAGGTTCAAACCATCAACAAGAAATATCCATACTAAACATATATGCACCCAACACAGGAGCTCCAGCATTTATAAAGCAACTACTCAATAAACTGATAAAAGTTATTGACCCTAACACTATTATTGCAGGGGCCTTGAATACCCCACTGACAGCCCTAGATAGATCATCAAGGCAAAAAATCAAGGAGATCCAGAACCTAAGCTTGACATGTGACCAAATAGACTTAGTAGATACCTACAGATTATTCCACCCAACAACCACAAAATATACATTCTACTCATCACCACATGGAACATACTCTGAGATCGATCACATCGTTGGCCATGAATCAAGCATAAACAAATTCCATAAGGTTGAGATCTTGCCATGCACATTCTCAGACCACAGTGGAATAAAAATAAATATCAACACCAACAAAATTTTCCCAAAGCCCACAAAGACATGGACACTAAACAGCATGATGCTGAACAACGACTGGGTCAACACTGAAATCAAAGAAGAAATGGAAAGATTCCTGAAAAAAAAAATGAAAATGAAGAAATATCTTACCAAAACCTCTGAGATGCCATGAAATTAGTTCTAAGAGGGGAATTTATATCTCTACGAGCACACATCAAGAAAATGGAAAGATCACAAGTGGAGAGCCTAACAAATCACCTAAGGGAACTGGAAAGACAAGACCCCCAAAACCCCAACTTAAGCAGAAGAATCCAAATCACAAAAAAGCCCAAACATGGGACATAGAAGGAAGGACATCACAGGAAACATCAACAAACAAAAAACTGGTTCTTTGAAAGAATTAACAAGATTGAAGGGCCCCTAGCCAGAATGACCAAGAAAGAGAGGTAAAAAGCCCAAATGAACACAATCAGAAATACAAAAGATCAAATCACAACTGACCTCGAAGAAATTCAAAGGATTATCAGAGATTACTACATGTACCTATATGGAAAGAAACTTGATAACCTACTTGAGATGGAGGACTTTCTGACATCACACAGCCACCCCAGGTTAAAGCAAGAAGACACTGAGACACTAAATAGACCAAACACAACCCAGGAAATTGGCTCTGTCATATGAAAACGACCTACAAAAAAAAAAAAAAAAAAGCCCTGGACCGGATAGCTTTCCAGTAGAATTCTGAAAAACTTACAAGGAGGAGCTGATACTAATCCTATTGAAAGTATTCAGGCAATTGAGAAAAATGGAATTCTCCCCAAATCATTTTACGAAGTTAACATCACACGGATACCCAAACTGAGTAAAGATCCAGCAAAGAAAGAGAACTACAGGCCAATATCTCTTATGACATAGATGCAAAAATCCTCAACAAAATTCTAGCAAATCCATTTCAAAAACACGTCTCAAAAATCTTCCACCATGACCAAGTAGGCTTCATCCCCAGGATGCAGGGCTGGTTCAACATTTGCAAAACCATAAATGTAATTAGATATATCAACAGATGTAAAAACAAGAACCATGTGGTTATCTCATTAGATGCAGAAAAAGTTTTTGATAAAATCCAGCATCCCTTCTTGATAAAAACCCTCAAACACCTAGGTATAGAAGGAACATACCTCAAAATAGTAAGTGCCATCTACGACAAACCCACAGCTAACATACTGCTAAATAGACAGAAATGAGAAACATTTCCCCTGAAAATTGGAACAGGACAAGGTTGCTCACTCTCATCCCTCCTGTTCAATATTGTGGTGGAAGTCCTAGCTCAGGTAATTAGACAAGAGAAGGAAATCAGAGGTATCCAAATAGGAAAAGAGGAAGTCAAGTAATCCCTCATTGCTGTTGATGTGATCCTATATCTTGAAAATCCAAAAGATATACCTAACCCTGAATTGTACCCCATATCTTTATAATAAAAATTAAAAAAATATATAAAGAATGAAAAATAAAAAAATCATTTCCCACATTTTTCTTTCCAGGATATTTATAATATACGTCATTTCTTTTATTGATATTGTTTATTCAATTTTTAGAAACTGATTATTCCTGGATATAAGGAATAAGTAGATTTATCTTGTACAAAGTCACTTTGTGGGATCAATGCTTTCAACCTCATTACGGAACTCATTAGTGGATCATGAAGTCACACATTCAGCATTCATGGCTCATATTCATTTTTTAAACTTTTTTAATTTTAAAAAGACTATCATTGCACTGTGAAACTTCACAGAGAGTTCTTATATACCCTTCATCCAGTTTCCCCCGATACAGTTTCTATAGCCATTGTGCATTACCAAAGCGAGGCAATTGATATTGGTGTAGTGCAATCTTTTATGGATTCACAACTGGTATGCTTTTAACAAATAAAATAGGAGAGAATAGAATGAACTAGACATAACACACCAGGGGGCAGCATCATGAGTAATAAGGGTATGTATGCTTTATAAGTTTTGTTTTTCTTTTTACTGGGTTTTGATATAAACTTTCAGGGTTGCAATAAAATAGTTAAAAAATATCATGCTAGTTTCTCTTATCAATTGCAATCATCTTTCTTAGTGTCTGAGTAGATTTAGAATGAGTGTAGTTTGTATCTTTGCTGTGTTGAAAAGATTCAAAGATAGGCAACTGTGTTGTTTAAAAGTACTAACCCTCAGGAAGAGCTTGGATCAAATCCTGGCTACATGCTTCTGTATCACGTCACATGCCCCACCAAGTTATTTATTTAGATGTCAGGTTTGAATTTTCCAATATCTTAAACTTCAAGTATTTCACACACTGGGCAATTACAATAATTATTTCAGAATACATTAATTTCAGAATTGGAAGTTCTGTAAGGCAATTTGGATGGAGAGAGTTAGGTAACTGGCCAATGTCAGAAAGGTCAGTCTGATTCCGAAATTCATATTTTGGCATTTAACAATGTTTTGATTGAACAAATACCTTCTCTGATTACTGTGTGTGAAGACTCAAGTATAAATTATTCTTGATTTGTCCTTTTGGTGGCTCCTAGTGGGGAAAGTAATTGTAAATCTAAAATAATGGTACTCAAAGGCCAGAAGTGGTGACTCATGCCTGCAATCCCAGTGCTTTGGAAGGCCTAGGCAGGAGGATTGATTTTGGCCAGGACTTCGAAGGCAACATCGTGAGACCCTGTCGCTACTAAAATAATAACAGCAATAGTAATAGTAATAGTAATAATAACAACAATGACATGTTATAATGGTTATGTTGACGGGCTATATGGATGCTGCAGGCAGAGCACAGTGTAGGGCACTTCAGCAGGACGAGCGGTGACCTTACAAGCAGGTGAGTGACTCCTGTCCTGAGTCTTGAAGGCTCAAGTGAATGAGATGTGGAAGGCATATGGAAGGAGGAAAGAACCCAGTGAAGTACTCAAGAGAAGTGAGAGATTGTAGCATTGTGGAAATAATAGGACACCGAATTTTTCTGCTCTTTACTGGTAAATTTTTTTTGGGAAAAATTAGACAGTCAGTGAAGAAAACACACAATTCTTGCAGTGGCACAATATAAAAAGGGCCCCCTGGAAGTCAGAAGAGAGGGTGGGCTTAGAGAAGGGCCGCCCTTTGAGACATCTTAACAGAGCTCCATAATTACCACTCAACAAGGACAAAGGCAAATCCAGCGATGCAGAGAACGCATAAACCTCCAAAATCTTACAAGTGAATCAACTAATTGTCATTAAATACTTAATTGGGAGCCTGCCAAGTCTGCACTCCAAGCTCTATTTCTTATGACAGAAATATCCCAGGCCTGGCATTAATATGCCACTGCGTTTGCATTCACTCTGCCGCGTCAGTCTGTTGTTCTGCAGCCAGCATAAATCAATAGCAACCACCCAGGGTGTAGGGATTGTTGGAGGCTAGGCTCACAATGAAAGCAGAACAAACCCCAATCCACAGGCGTACCCACAGTCTAAACCCACAGGCATCTCTGAGGTCCAGAGAACCTGGGAGCGATTCCAGCCCTCCCGAAGGGACACCGGTTAAGAATAATAATAAATAGTTATTCACTGTGTAATCTTCTACCACCTGCATCCCCTGAAAACCTCAGGCAGTAAAGGGTAGCTTGCTTGGGGCCAGTGTGATAGGACATTCCGATGAAGTCATGTGCCCAGATCTGCACAGTGAAGCCCCCGTGCTTGCTCCCCATCACTACCTCTGTGTATATCTACAAGTATAGAGTATGTGGACCTAGGTTTGGCTGTTGATACAGCAGGTCGCAGCCAGATGCCATCTGGGTGTGACGGTAACCCAGAGAGCTTGTTCTTCTTAACCCTCTCCTAGAACTCAATCGTATTCGATCATGTGCTTGAAATTTTTTGAAAAGAAATAACAAAGACTTTGTGATTCTAGCGAACTCTGTTTTAAAAAGTTACCAAAGGAGAGAGCTTAGAAGTACCAAAAGCTCTAAATATACTCTGGAAATCCTTTGTAGGGAATACAGATAATTTGCATGAGATGCTGGTGGATGGTCAAGGACCTGGGAGGAAGATCACAGAGCAAGAGATGATCAAATTTTCTTCTCATAAAACAACTGTGACCACTAAACCTGAGCCATCAGAACTTCACTCCTCACCCTTCTGACTCCAAGGATTGGAAGACTATTAACGACTTGTTCCCCGTATTCTTTTCCTCCTGAAATTTGTCCTATGCCAAGTTCCCAATGTTAAGAAGAGGTTTCCCTGCTGAGGCTGCAGAAGACTCTTGTGGAGCACATAGACTGACACCAACTAGGAACTTGACTGTGCAGAATCTGTGGCATGTTGGCCCCAGTCAGACTTTTAAGGCTTCTGTGAGTCTCCTCATCTCTATCCAGTGATGTGTGCTTGGATTTTGCCACCCAATTTTGAGTTTCTGTTTTTCCCTTCTCCAAAGATGAGCTACCTTCTTAGGGCTAGACTTGCTTATCTCCTTCCTCCTGACTGGTGAATCTTAATCTAGTAGGAGAGTGAAGGTTTCTCTATCAATAGTCTAAATCTTTCATTTATGACATAAATGCTAGAACCTGATATCCTCAAAACTCAGACTTTTGAAATCCAGAAGACTTAATTGCTTTTATGTTGCACTCGTTTTCTCAATGAAGAAATACTGTGGTTGACTGAAAAGGTGAGGAGCTCAAGGGGTACAAATGAAACCTCACGACACCTTCCCACAGCCCTTGCTTGATGGAGAGTAACCTTCTAAGTTCTTGAATGCTCACAGTCCACTATGTCAGTTGTTGATATTGTTTTGAAAATTGTCTTAATAAGACATGAAAAACAACCAAAAGACATAAATATTGAAATAAAACAAACTGGTGATTGGCTAGTGACGTGACTATCTAAAAAATCTAAAGCAATCAATTTAAGAACTATTATTATTATACTTCAAAATGTAGAAGAGTGGCATAATAAAATATGGACAAAACTAAATAGATTTTTTTCACCCCAATCGCCATCAAAAGGTGTAAAATCCAAAAAAAAAAAAAAACTTATTTATAGTAACAGACAACAAGATGGATCTACACAAGTGATTTTAAGGACTTCACTTTTTTCCTGTCATCTAACATATGACATATACAACATTATTTCTATTTTAAAAAAATTGAATATTAAAAGCTACTTTGCTGTCAAGTTGCCATATTACCTTATCTTGGAATCAACATAACAACAGAATCTAATAGATATGTAGATTCTTTTTTCTTCCTCTTTTAATTTTTATTTAAAATTGTGGGATATAATTCAGGGCTAGGTATACAATTATTCACTGTGCACCCTTATCAATGAGGTGTGCCCCCCTTCCCCAGGCAGATATCAACTACTGTCAATCCCACCTCCCCACCCCTCCACCCACCTCTTCACAGTTTCCTGCCACTTTCAATCCTTTTCTTATAGTAATATGGTAGTTGTTCAAGATCCACTTATGAGTGAAAACATGTGATACCCAGCTCTTTGTTTCTGTGAGAGATCACTCAGTATTATAGATTCTAATTCCATCCAGGTTGCTGTGAAGTTCAGCCCTATTACAAAGTGGGCTAAAGATATGAATAGACACTTCTCAAAAGAAGACATAAGAGCAGCCAACAGATATATGAAAAAATTTTCAGCCTCACTGGTCATCAAGGATATGCAAATTAAAACTACACTGAGATACCACCTAACTCCAGTCAGAATGGCCAGCATCTGTTATTACTCAAAAAATAACAGATGCTGGAGGATATGGCAAAAAGATATGTAGATTCTAAAAAAAAAAAAGAAGAAGAATTTCTATAATGAAACATAATAAAATTGAGAGAAAAAGGACTACCTATTTTAAATGTTTATATCAAATATGACAGTTTAGGGGAAAAGGATATAAAAATCTTATTCAAATGCACAAGCACTCACAAGAATACAATATTTTGCTGTGTAAAGAATATGAACAAACAAAAGTGCAAATACAGTTAATGAAGAAATGATTGGAAAGTATTTTTTTTAGTATTCAAAGAATAGCTAAAACAAAAGACCTGGAGAAATCATGTTGTAGCTATTAAAGAAGTAAAATGAAAACTTATAATATTAGAACTGGAAGCTGGTCAGTGTACAGTCTTACTGGCATGATTATTCATTGATGGTGGAGTTTGAAGTGAAAAGAATTCTTTTGAGCATTGTAGAAATATTTAGTAAGAGCCATAAATGTATTCAAATTTTTTAATTCAACAATTTCAGATCCTATTAATTTACTCTAAGAGAACATTTTCCAGAAAAAAAACCCTCCACATTTGCACAGATAAGTTTGTTGCAGCAGAGAGAGGGGCATGGTTGTTTAGTACACATGCTGAGGAGTTCATGTTCTTAGACTCACAAGTCTCTCACTCAACTATCTGGAGATTTCAGAAAGAGATGTGACTTCTTTGTGTTTCAGTTTCTTCATGGGGACAATAGTGATAAAGCTTAAATTGTAGGTTATTGTGAGGATCAAATGAATGAATAAAGGTGGAGCACTTAGAAAATGTATGGCATGTTGTAAGCACTGTATTAGTTAATATAAACTATGATTATAGCAATTTTTCCAAAAAAAATTAATTTCCTCACATTAGAACTGTTTAACATTTATATTGTCATGACATGATGCCATTTATAAAACAATTAAGATGGTATAATGAGGATTTTAGAACAGAAAAAAATGTTTATAATAGAATATCCAGTTAAATAAAAAACTAAAAACCCCAAGGTACTATGGTCACAGCCATGCAAAATATGCATAAAGGAGGAAAGAGGAAAATTGTTCTGTTAGTCTTATCTGGGTATGTTTTGTGATGCCACAAGACAATTGCAACAGTAATGTCAAAATCACTGATCACGGATCAACATAATAAACATAATAATTATACAAGAGTATGAAATATTGTGAGAATTAACCAAAATGTGACACAAAGACATGAAGTGAGCAAATACTGTTTAAAAAAACGGTGCCCATAGACTTGCTTATGCAGGGTTGCCACATAAACAAACAAACAAAACACTTGAGTCCATTTAGTAGCTTGTGTTCCCGCCCTAAACCCTGCTGTAAGGGGAAAAGGGGAATCTCTTTTGCCCAGATCACCTCTAAGTACCTGTCAACATGAGATTCTCTACATTCATCCTTTCTTTCTCTCTCTCCCCTCCCTCCCTCCCTTCCTCCTTCCCTCCCTCCCTCCCTCCCTTCCTTCCTTCTTCCTCTTTTTTCCTCCTCTCCACTCCCCTGCCCTCCCTTCCCTTCCTCTTTCTTCTCCTTCCCTTTCTTCTCCTTCCCTTTCCTCTCCCTCCCCTTCCCTTTCCTCTCCCTCTCCTTCCCCTTTCCCTACCTTCCTTCCCCTTCTCTCTTTTACTTTTTTCCTTTTTATTTATGGCTGTGATGTATTTTTTCTAAAAACAGCTTTATTGTAATAATTGTTTACAAAAACCTGCTCATATTTGATATACACAGTTTGATGAGTTTAGCTATGTGCATGCACCCATGAAATCATCACCACACTCAAAGTGTTAAACATATCCATCACTTTAAAAAACTTCCTCGGGCCCTCCTTTTTTATTGTTGCTTTCATTTGTTCTTTTGTTTTATTGTGGTAAGAATAAGAGGGAGAAATGGGGAGTTGTTGTACAACATAATGTCTATATTTAATAATAATACTGTATTGCACATTTAGATATTTGTTAAAAGAGAGATTCTTTGTTTTTCATCAGAAAGGTCTAAGGGCCTTGGGAAGCTGCTAGTATTAGTGGTTTAGAGTTAAACAACTAAAAGTCTCTTCCTGACGAAGAGATGGGCAATGAGACTCATTGGGTTGCTGGGAATCTGGTCTAGACTTGCCCTTGGAGAAGTGAGCTTGTACCAGAATAAAGTCTAAGATTGGATAAGAATAATTAAAGATTATCTAGAATCATTGTCAAAATGTTTTTTTAAGATAAAAATGGTCTAGTAGTGATCTTGTGCTTAACTGTGTGCCTGGACAATTTAATTTCCTTATCTGTAGAAGTGAGGTAAAAAAGGTGCCTCAATGTTTGAATTTTGTAAGACTAAAAGGATGTCAGTACCTGAAACATAAAAATATTTAAAATTTTCAATATTCAATATATTGTTTTGCTTCTGATGTAAGTACTCTGCAACAAGGTTAGGTATGCAGGAGCAGGGCAGAAAGAAAGACGAGTAAGTAACAAACTAGATTGTTAATTTCAAGGGTCTTAATCGATCAAGCCATCTTACTGTCTTCTGCAGTAAAATATCCTGACAAAAGCAGTTATTCCTTTCTCATCTCCTCTTTTTTGATGATACTCGTGAGTCTCGACTCATTAGTTTATGCAACATCACTAATTCTCAGAAAAGAATGACTTCCAGTGTGGCTAATGAGCTAACACATAATGAACAAGGCTGTAGGATAATGGAGAATCAACTGTTGGGTTGCTCCTTGTGAGCAACTCTCTGTGTTTCTTGCAACTCCAGATAAAGCTGCTGCCAGTGAAGCCAGTGGCCTTGGTCTAATAGAGTAGTAGAATGTATCCTTCACAACTCAGGAAATCTCCTTCATGAGAGATAGAATGCTGGAGTCACCTTTCGCCAGACTTGGATGGCTTTTATTAATCTTCTACAGCATTAATGCTTCCTAAGATACTTGGCTGACAATTAAAAGATTAACATAAAAGTATTACATGTGGTTTCCAATCCTGGAGTTCCTAGGTCATAGACTGAAATCGGAAATCGATTGAATGCTGTTGAATAAGATGGATGAGGAAAAAGAAACACTTGAGAAGTACGCAGAGACAGAGCCTTTTGGTGAGACCAGGCTCTGAACATAAAGATCAAATCGAGGCTTGTCTTCAGGCCAGGCTACTCTTTTGTTCACCACTAAAATGAACCCCTTCATCACAACAAATTTACTGTAGTGAGGGTCTTGTGTTTATTATTTGATGTGTCAGGAACAATAATTGTGGCCCCAACAAGACTGACCGAATTCGTTCATTTATTCATTTAACAAATATCTGAGGGCCAACTATGGGTTAGGCACTATTTTAGGCTCCGGGAATACAGTGAGGACAAAGACTCAGGAAGAGATAATTCTACTGGGAGAGATGAACAATTAGCAGGTCGATAAATACATGTACAATGTAATTTCAGATGTGTAAGACTACAAGGAAAAGTAAAGCTAGATAAAATGGAAAGTGACAAGGCATGAGAGAGCTATTTCAGATGAAGTGTTTGGGGAACTCTTTAAGGGGGTTATATTTGAACAGAGGGCTAAATGAAGTGAAGATGTGAAACATGAAATATGATACCTAGGGCAATTACAATAGGAGAGGCTGTTGTCTCTATTTCCCAAATAGATCCAGAATCCAGATACTTCATCCCACATTCACGGCCAACTCTCTGGACAAAGTTACCATTAATATTTCATTGTGGGTCACCCAATCCCATCACACATAGTTTGTTCTCAACACAAGAGCCAGGGTACATCTTTGAAACTCTAAGTAATTTAATGTCATTATGGCACTGAAAATCCTGAAAGATTCTTCATTTCATTCAACATCAAATCTTAAGTTCTTACTGTGGACTCTAGGGGCCGGCATGAGCTGTATTAGTGTTCTGTGGATATGTGAAAAGGATGAGTGCCCCGTACAATACCGGGATGGACATTTACCCCACTGTCATCCTAAATTCTGGAGGAATGGAGGAATCTGTTGCTTCCAGTTCTAGCTTTCTAGGCCTATCATTGACTCTGGAAGATCCGAGGAGGCTGGAAACAATGGAGACTGTAATAAGAGTTTAGGACTAAGAGAGATTTCTATCTCTCAGTCTCATTTTTGGAAAACAATGAGAAAATTTTGTAAATGTCAAGGAATCAAACCTGGTACTTTATTCAGGGTAGCTAAAATACATGGCCTCCCATCTTAATATTTTGAAGCAATAAAAATTGATTTGGGGCTCATGTGAAGTCCAGGGATTACGGATGTTCATTCTACTATCTCTGATAGTAGCTAAGAACCAGAAAGCCTCTCCATCTGGTGGTTTGAAAAAGGAAGTAGAAAATCATGGAGAATGGCACAGAATATTTTGGAGGTTTGGCCTGCAAGTCATATACATTGCTTTCTACATACATTCCACTGGTCAGAACCAATCATATGCCTACCTAGATACAAAGGGGCATGGGAATGTTGCTTCCCATGTGTCCATGAAAAGGAAGTTTTGGTGACAACCTGGTCATGTTCTATCACATCTGGGAGAGCTGAATCCTGGAATATGAGTTGTTCTAAATGTTAAGAATTCTCAGCAAGGAAATGACATAGCAGGGGATGATTCATGGAACCAACCGTGCTGCCCATTGAAACTGGATTTTAAAAAAATGTTACATATACACAATAGAATATAATGCAGCCATAAAGAAGGACAAACATATGGACTTCACAGCAACTTGGATGGATTTAGAGTCTATCATACTCAGTGATCTATCACAGAAACAGTAAACTGAATACCACTTGTTCTCACTCATAAGTGGACCTTGAACAATTATCATAATACTATAAGAAAGGAATTGGCAGTAGTGGGAAACTGCCATGAGAGGGGGAGGGCACACCTCATCAACAAGGATACTTAATGAACATTTGTACACCTAACCCTGAATAGTACCCACATCTTTAAAATTAAAAATTAAACAGAACAAAACAAAACAGGGCATGATTCAGTATAACTACGAGAGAAATCAAGGCATATTTGAGGAATTGAAATGTCTTCTTTTTGACTTGCAATGTTAGTGGGTATTAGTGGGGAAATGTCAAAAGTTAACACCTGGGAGAAAGGGGAGGGGTTCTGACCATTTGGGGGCATTCTGTGCCATGCTAGGGACTTTTGGATTTTTGTCTAATAGTAAAAAGGGAGAGATCATTGAAAGACTTTAAATAAAGGATTTTCATGTTCAGAGTGACATTTTTGAAAAGTCGTTATGGAATGGATGACAAGACTAGCAGCAAAGATACCATCAGGAAGTTGTTTTTTCTAGTATTTCTCATCTCAAGGATTTTCAAACTTCATTCACACACAAGCTATATTTTACCACCACACCAAATATTTCTTATTAAGGACACATTCTGGGGATGATACACATCTTGAAGGCATCCAGACACGTGATGCTGTCAAAGTCGGTCATCGAAACTTAAAATATACTCTATACAAAATACCTATTATTTTCAACTTCAAGGTAACCTTGGAAAAATAGACCAACTATGCCTAATGAGACAGGTTCATAGTGGAGATATTAGGCTCTCCAGAGTGGAGACTTGGGCAAGACTTAAAGTAAGTCACGTAATTCTAGTGCAGATATCTCTAGTCTGCCTTGAGCTCATTTGTTTGCCATGTCACCTGAACTTCCCCTCTCATCTGACCCAGAGCCAAAGCACTCCCCAATCTTAGAATGTTTCCTAAATGTCTGGGTATATGTTCAATTAGATTAAGAGGTAGACAAGAAGTCACACGTAAACAAGTAAATCAGAACTCATTACCAGAGATGCAGATCTTATCTAAAAAGAAAGGAAAAGAAAAAGAACAAGGTATGTCAGTAATTCCGTATAATATGGGTGACCAAGTAGAAAACGGAGGTAAGATTTCAGACATAGGGAAGAGAGAGATAAGAAGAGTAGGGAAGAGTAAGACATTTCTTTGATAAATGTATTCTCATCATTGTAGGTGAACTCTGACACCTCTTTACTGTATTGACAGGTCCTTGATAGAATGTAAAGATAAGGAACTTATTTTTAATACAGGATGTACAGGATAAGTCTAGATGGCAGCTAGAATAAAAGTGGCTGCAGAGAGTTGAGGAGGGAATGTTGCAGAACAAGGAAGAAATGAATCTCAAAGCAACAGCTGAGGCACAGACTCAGATGGTGGCAACATTCATATTGACTTAATAGTGAAATTTTGAAATCTGTTGATATTCCACTTAAGTTTTTAGGGTACAGTTATTTGGGGGCTAGGGTCTGTGGCTCCCAGCTTGCTTGTTTTATATGTCAGTCTTGGGCCGACAGCTTAGAGGACAGGAGCCAAAAAAGAAAATGCTTCTCATTTTCTTCCTTTGTGCCAGTCCTGGTGTTCAGTGCTGCACAAGCATTTTCTCATCGATTCTTTAACAGCCAGTTAGGGAGGAATTATTATCCCTATTTTAAAGGTGAGGAAATTGCAATTCAGTGACATCAATCAAATCATCCAGAATCACACAGCCAGTGAGTTGTAGTGTCAGGGTTTACACCTGGTGTTTTGGACACCTCAGTCTGTGCTCTTAACCAAGGCATTATACTTTCAACCATGAGTCCTGGGGGTAGAGGACTATTTGTATCTAAGTAACCAGACAGGGTAGGGCCTGAAGACGGAAACCAATTGCTTTCATCTATGCATCACATCACTAGCATCTGACATAGAACCTTGCAGATGCTGGGTGAAAATTCACCAAACTAAAATGGACTAATCCTGTTTTATTTTTTGAATAATCAAACATACATGAGTATACTTTGAACTTCTAATACTTTGAGAATGGGCAATGGATTTGAATGCCTCCATTTTTAACAGTTAACTCATTCTTCACCGAACCTAACTTTCATTCTACTATTATTCTGCATCTTAAGCGTTATACACCTTAAACCATCAGCTTCTTAGCCATACAACTCAGATGGACAGGCTTACTTTCTGTTCTTGGAAAATTACCAGACTTGTTTTCATTATAATATTTCTGTGAGCATCATACCTATGCCTTTCCTGCCAGGCTTTCTTTCATTCTCACCCAGTAGAATATGAGGGTAACTTGTTCTTCTTCCTGTAGGGTTCTGCACCATTTTTTTCTAACCTATAGTGGTTTCTTTATCTAAACAACAAGGATCTTTCCTTCAAAGGCAAACCTTCTACACAGTGGTTCTGATGGTTCTCAAACTGTGGTCCCTAAATCAACAGCATTAGCATCTCAAATGAACTTGCTAGAAATGCAAATTCTCACTCCTCGCCCAAGATCTATTGAATCAAAAACTCTGGGGGTGAAGCCCCATAGTCTCCTTTAACAATCCCTCCCAGTAATTCTGATACACATTAAGGTTTGAGATCCAGTATTATGAACCCTGAGAGAGCTCATTTTTCTGTATTGAGAACTTCACAATAAAGAGGAAGGCTGGCATCCAATTTTTGCATCAAAATCTCTTTTCACCAGTCGTCACCACCCAGCAGAGTCAAATCTAGCATTCAAACTTCCTGCAGCTCTCAAGAGTTTTCAAACTGAGTCTTTGCCCTTGATGCTCTGTCAGTTTTATGTTTCTTTGATAAATGTATTCTCATCATTGTAGGTGAACTCGGATGCCTCTTTACTGTATTGACAGATCTTTGATAGAATGCAAAGATAAGGAACTGGTTTTTAATAGAGTATGTACAGAATAAGTCTAGATGGTGGCAAGAATAAAAGTAGCTGCAGATAGGTGTGGAGGAATGCTGTCAGTCCTGGGGGTCTGGTGTAACCCTGGGCAGAGTGACCTTGGGCAGAGAGACAGGCTAAAGACTATCCTTAACAATGGAACCTCAGGGAGGGCAGCAAGGAATCTGGTTAAAGGTGACTGTCCTAGGAAGATGAAGGCAGTAATTGCAGAGGTGAAATTGATGGGGAGGACATCTGAAGAGAGCAGCAGCACTTATGAGCAGGCAGGGCAAGGCTTGCTCTGCTTTCTCTGTTAAAGTCTGCATCAAGGAGCGTTTCTCAAGAATCTAGCTTGTTTAGTGTTCTGTTGGGGGCAGGCATGGCATGAATGGGCAGGAGGTAGGGTCTTTGTGGAGAGAAGAAGGGAGGTGCCAGGATCCTAGCAGATCTCAGAGAGACACAGTGGATGTGTAAGTACTGCAGCAGGAAAAATAAGTTATTTATTATTTAAACAGGAATTCAGTCCTGCCATGTTCTAGGCACTATGCCTTTCCAGGGCCTAGGATTTAAGAGCCATATTTCTCTTTGTAGTTCTAACTTACCTTTCCCTTTTCCCCACTCCCTCCTCTTTCGTGGGTCAAGTCTTGTTAGTGTCTGAAGATTACTGTAGTAAAGATGCTGCGTGTCAAGCTAAGATTTCCATAGAAACAAATAGAGACTTTGCTTTCTGAGTCTTGCAGAGTATTTCTGGCAATTTATCAGAAACAGTGGTGTGTTCTTTAGGGCAAGGTACTTGCACTCTTTAGAGGAAAAACATAATAAACAAAGAACAGAGAGACACAGTGGATATGTAAGTACTGCAGCAGGAAAAATAAATTATTTATTATTTTAAGAGGAACTCTATCCTGCCATGTTCTAGGCACTAGAACAGAGATCTTATGTTTTATCTTATTTATTTATTTATTTCCTGTCTCCATCATGTCTGACTCTCTAAGTACATCTCTGAGCACTTCCTGAGAATCTCCAGCTGAGCTCTAACTTTGACTGTTCTCCACCCAATGCTGATGCTGTATAACTTCCTCCAAATACAGTCCAGAGGGTGTCTAAGAAGATATACTAAGGAGAGGCAGGGAAAAAATGAGTTTTATTGAGAGAATTTGTTACAACAAATTGAAGCAATGAGGGACGATGGGCTCAGAGAAGACCCATTGACTGTGCTGTTGAAAATATTGGTAGTTTGGGGTCAAAGTTGTGATGCCATGTATGAAGAAAACCGTGTGGAAGCTTAATTTTTTATCAAAATCTAGGCAATGGCTAGATTGTCATCTGGAAAATAACTGGATTTTAGAGGTAAAGGCAAGATTAAAAGGTAATCAATCCAGATTCCATAATGACCATGTCAGAAGGGCTTAAAGAGGAGACACTAAATTAGAATTGGGACCAGTAATAGCATTATGAGCATATGTTAATAAGAACAAGCCTGAAGTCAGCAGATATTCAAACTGCTTTGGCCTTCGTACTCAACCCCTTTGTCCCTGTGGTCATTGCTTGAAAAGCCCACAGTCTGTTATCTATGAATTGTGCCACCTGGTGATAATGCACAGCCTATTTTATTTTAGAACACATTTATAGTTTCCACTTGTGATATAAGCAGAGCTAGATAGTACTGGGCTTCTTTCCCATTCCTTTATTTAATGTGTGGGGTTAATGTATTTACTGTTCCTTTAAATCTGTAATGTGTGGCTGCTGAATGTGATGAAGGACATGTCTTAATCCAAGAAATATCCTTTGCAGGAATACCCAGATGTCCCAGGAATCCATCTGTGAATTTTTTTTTCTTGAACTGATAGGCAACTTCTGTCTGTTATGAGACCTCTATGAGGTATGATCATTTCACAAGAGCCCCTAAGGCCCAATGTCTCTCAATCAGTGGCAAAGTTTACTTTTTTTGGCTCACTCCATCTATCTCATCAAATAATAACCATGATCCCCACTATGGGATCAGTATCACTTTGGGGATTATGTGGGGGGGGGGAGGCGCTAAGCTAGGAAGAGATTTTAAAAGATGATACAATGTAGAGAAGTATCATAACTATCATGAACATTTGCGAAAGTGGCACTTTACATCCAGGCTTCAGATGTTACATTCCCGATAGCTGTGTTTTCAGAGAGTACCGCGTGATCAAATAGACTGCCCAAGAATATAAGAACCAAATAGTTCTTTGTACTCCTTAGGTTATCCTAGTGACTCCTAGAGCCACAACTAGTACAGAGTCTTCACAGTATAGATTAAACAATAAAAAATGACTTTTAAGAAAGGAGGACTAATTTTATTTGTGTACCATTTTCCAAAAGGGTCAGGAATGTGGTGGTTTTAAGAAAGGCCAGGCATAGCAGCTCATGACTTTAATTTCTGAAACTTGGAAGGCTGAAATGAAGGGTCACTTGAATCCAAGAGTTAGACCCCAGACTAAGTAACATAATGAGACTCCATCTCTACAAAAATTGTCTTAATAAATGAAAAAAATGTAGCTAGATAGGGTGGAATGCCAGTATTCCCAGTACTCAGAAGACTGAGTTGGAAGGATCACTTGAGCTCAGGAGTTTGAGGATACAGTGAGCTATGATTGTGCTATACTCCAGGCTTGGTGACAGAGCAAGACCTTGTTTCTACAAACAAAATAAGGCTTCATTTTTTTTTTGACAATCTTCCCATAGAGGTAAGTATATGATTCATTCTCTTGAATCTGGGTGGGTCTCAGAGTGCTTCAACCAAGAAAGCATGGCAGAAGGGATGCTGTGTGACTTCTGAGGCTAGGTCATGAAAGTCATGCAGCTTATGCCTCATTTTTTGGAATAGCCATTCTTGGAGTCTCAAGCAACCATGTAATAATTCTGACTATCATTAGGTTGCTGTGATGGTGAAGTCACATGTAGACACTCTGAGCTGAGCTTCTAGATCTGTGAGTGAAGAAGACTCCAGATAAGACTAGCCCAATCATTTGACTCAACTCCACCTATTTAAGTTTTTCTGGCTGGTCTCTTGGACATTGTGGAGCAGAGACAAGCCATTCCTTCTCTGTCTGCTCCAAATTTATGATCCATCACATCAGAGAGCATAATAAAATGGTTGTTCTTTGATGCCACTAAACTTTAGGGTGGGTTGTAGTGCAGCAGTAGGTAATCAGAACAGATGCTGAGTTTGGAATTTGCACAGTATCAGTAGCTACTTACTGTACAATTCTTCTACATTTGGGAAAGGAGGTTCAAGCAAAGTACTTCTAGTTACGTGGGGTGAAGATTGTAAAAAAAAAAATTTTCAGGACTCTTTAAATTTATTATACTAAGAGGAGAGTTAAACCCTGGAGACTGAGACTGAGTCATGTTTGCAACTTCTGCTTCTTAGATTATAGTTTACTTCTCTTTCTCATTAGTTGTGTTTTGTAAATGATTAGGGGGAGACCAGAGCTCTTCCTCTTCCAATCACTGACCTTATAGAGTATGTGCCTCCTTTGTTGTCCTGTATATAACTCATACCAGATGGTGCAAAAGAACCCACGACTGTTACATCTTTAGTGAGGAGTGTTAACTATATCTTTTCCAAAAGAAAAAGACCACCTCAACTAATAATTTAGATCATTGTAACTATACATTAAGTCTTATAGAGAATGATGCTGAAATTCTGTTTTGATAACCTAAGCTTTGTAAAAATGATCCCACATTTCTACACTTTGGAACAACTGCCATTTTTTGAAATCTGTGTTTCCTGGGTGACAATCCTTAAACTTTGAGCTTGGATAAACTCTCTTTAAACTAGATTCTGACTCTTTTATGTATTTTAGGTTGACAGGCTATTATCACAAATAAATATGCCTTCACTTGGAGACAACTTAGGGGTAGTATTTTTCAGATAATTAGCAGGAGAGGACTAGTTATTCAGACAATAACTGACCAACTGATTCTAGAGCCATGTCCTTTTTTTTTGTCAGGGTCTCAGTCTGTGGCCCAGGCTAGAGTACAGTGGCATGATCATGGCTCACTGACCTCCTGAGCTCAGGCAATTTCCATGCCTCCGTCTCCCAAGTAACTGGGGCTACAGATGCATACCACAATGGCCAGCTAATTTTTTGATTTTTTTGTAGAGATGATGTCTCATTATGTTGCTCAAGCTGGTCTTGTATCCCTGGGCTCAAGTGATCCTCTCACCTTGACCTCCCAAAATGCTAAGATTATAGGAGTGAGCCACCATGCCTGGTCCATGGTTTTAGAACCATGTACCTATTAACATTCATAGTCTCATTGGAGATCATCAAACTGTCCAGTTCCCACTTGTTCCTCTTGCCAGAGATGGTTGGTGTATTAATCAGTATCCAGTAAGGACAAACAGAAAACTGTGCTTTATAGAGGGGATTTGAACTGATTATGTAGGTTGTAGTAATTATTAATTATCACAATAGTGCTGTATAACATGCCTCTCCTCTCCACAAAATTTGGTGATTTATTACAAAAGCACTAATTTGTCTTCTCATGTGTCTGGGTATAGGGATACAAAAGAGAAGTAGTGAGGACACAGAGATGCACTAGAGCTTGTGGGAAGGACCCCTGCAGCATGGTCATAACTGCTGATGACATCACTGAAAGTGCTAGAAATTGGGGCCATAGCTTTCTGCTTTAGTCATCAGAATTGAAAACAAAGGGAGTCTTTCCTTTACTTCCTTTCTAATTTCCTGATAATGCCTCTCATTGGGCAAAACTAACAGGGAGACAATTGGCAAGGGATGATGTAAAATGTAGTTTAAGGACTCTCAACAATCACCCAGAAGAGAAGGGTTGGTCTTAATGCTGAAGAACACAGTTGGGAATCTTAATCCTTGAAATCTTCCAAAAAAACCTCCAAAATACTGTTATAACAATAAATTAGTACTGTTTTTGTTTGGAAAAAAATTTGAATTCAAACTAAGTAAGGAGTAAATTTTTGGCCTTTATGACTAAAGAGTACCCAAATAGTTAGGTTTAGGTATAGGATTAAATAATTCACCACTAGAGCCTGGCCTCTCTCCATCTGTCACGTTGCTTTTTTTTTTTTTTTTTTGGCATGATGTCTTAATATGGCAACAAGATTTTTCTCAGCAGATTTAAAACTCTATATCTACAAAAATAACAGAAATAGGGATTCTTCCTCTTTCTTTTAATTATTTTACCCTACATTCCTGAGTCAGTTTCGATTGGTTCTGATATGCCATGTGTTATATTGTGCTAAGTTTAACCACTAAATAGAGCTTGGATTCAAAGATTGGTGATAACATCAACTTGGACTTAGTACAAGTGTACTTTACCTTGCTTTACCTCCAAAGTATCAAGTAAATGGTGCAAAAAATACACATGTAAATGAGATGAAGATGCATGTGTGTGGGAGGTTCCTCATTGCCTTTCTCGTTTTGCTTAGAGGCAAGCCCCAAATCGTAGCAACTTGCATAGGGGACAAGTTCCCTAAGTTAGAGAATCACATGTCTTTTACTCACCCAGCCACTTTAACATCCAGTAAAAACTTCCACTCTGACCCAAGGCAATGATTATGTTACTCAGCAAGCAATGATTCAAGTGTACTATCTGGACTTCGAAAATTTTACTATACTAGCCTTTGAGCATCCAGCCTCTCCTTTGCTGTGCTAAATGACAGAGCCTAGGGAATTTCTATTTATATTTACTTAGAATTTTTCCATGGGCGGGCCTAGTCATAATTAATCACACCACCTCTGCGCCAATTATGTCCAGAGGACTTTCATGTCTTAATTTTATGCATTAGGGCCACATGCCTCTTCTTTGGCCTGCGATAAGACCTACTCAACCCAGTACACATTCAAAGGCAAGGGAGAAGGGTGACTTTACAAAATAAATTGCTGGACTCTATTATCAGAAGAGAGACTGGGTGCTAGGGAGACAAAAGCAAAAGTCTATTTACTAGTGGTTTTCTTTTATTCTGGGTGAAGAAGATTCTGAGTGTAAGCCCCTACTTGTTCTCAACAACTTGGGTTCTGGGAAAGGACAGGGCTTCAATACTCTCTCTCCAATACTGGTCATTGGTTCCCAACACCCAGCATGGTCTTTCCTTTCCCAGTTGCCATTTACTAATTGATGACTGTTGTCAACACGCTTCTCAATGCCATGTCTACAACTCTGGCTATTGTTCCTCCATACTTTGCAGCTGTCCACTCTTCTCCAGCATCTGCTGCCTTAGCATTGCTATTCTGAGTGTGAGGAGGTTTTTCCAGGTTGGTTTCCTCTCTAGCAGAGTTGTGAGTTCTTTTCAGCTTCTGTGTTTTCCATTCTGTTTCTCTGCAGTTGGGAAGTTCCCTCTAGCCAAAAATTACTTCTTGTTAAATCATCCCTTCCAAATATTTCCTCTACAACCACTGTAATGAACTGACAGATGGTTGTCTGATCTTCAGGAGATATAATGAAGATTTATTTTCTAAACTGTTAAAACAAGCCAAGGTTATCATACAAAAAAGGCGAACATACAGCAAATTGCACTCAATTCAACACAAAATGTCAATTTCATTGGATATGACTTTCCCTCCAAATCATGTTGGAAGTATAGATATACTTGCACATTTAGAAGCTTATATCATCAGGTTGATTGCTTTGATAATAAACATTACTTTTTGAGATGACTAGAGCTCATAATTCCATAAGTGTTATCACATTTAGAATAACATTTTTAAAATGTTAACTTGGAGTGGGTAATAGTTCTTGTCATTTAGATAATCCTGTGCCCCTCAAAAAGGAGTGATTTAGGTACCTCATTAGATAACTTGAAGAAAAACTACTCACACCTACAGGACTATGAGGCCCATTTTATACTTGATTATAAAAAATGAACTTTTGGGATTAAAACTATTATTATAGCTCACAGTTCACATTTAGATGAGCAAATACATCTGCCTTGAGAAATTTTCAATTTCTAGACCCATAAGCAACCTGCTACTCTTGTGAGTAACTAAACCATTCAGTCTGTTACTTGACTTTCTAAAGGGTTCTATTCACTACTTCTATAAAAGCTTCTTTCCCTCTGTTCCCCTATTAAAGGATTGTTTCTCAGGACTTTGCTTACAGGTTAAATCCAGCTGTATTCCTGCAGATTTTTTAAATAGCAATAGGCAAATGTCACAAAATAATTATCAGAAAATAATTGGCCTCTATGTCTGAAATCAACACAGAGGCTGAAATGCCACTGCTTGGTGGCCAAAAACTTATGTTGAATGGTCTGGTGGATGAATTGGCTCCATACCCAAAGTGAACAGTGCAAGCAAACCGTAAAAAAAATGCAGTAAACCAACAACTGACATTATGGAAATAAGACACTGACTGGCCAAAAACTGCAGTGTATCAATTAGCAGGATTTTAGTAGTTGGCAGAAAGAACTCTTGGTTCTGGAAACAGAATACTACATGTTTTATGTAGTCACATAATATTCCCTTGTATTTAAAGAAGGTATATGATACCTGCAGTGTGTACTGAAGAAGCTCAGATTACAGTGTTAAAATTTCATCAACTCAGTTCAAATCTTCTATCCATTAGGTCTGGTCAACACAGTGACTACTGTAATTACTAATGGATTGGTCCATTTTATTTTCTCTCAACAGCTCCTTGTAGAAATCTCATGGGCACAACTTTTTTCCTGCATCTTGATGACGATGACATGGCGAGTCTTGACTGCCTTATTATTTCAAATAGGACATTACAGAATGGCTGAACATTAGTGTGGTCATTGCAGCAGATGTGGGTGACAGCTATTGAATTTGCCAGTTCTTGTAGAGTTGAGAGGCTCTGAGGAGGAAGTTTACACTTACCTAGATTCACAGAAGCCTAACGTTGTGCCACACTAGAGGTAACACATTTAGATTGACTAACCAGGATCAAAACTTTGGTTTTGCCATTTATTAATTAGTCATTAACTTTGGGAATTGTCTTATCCTTTCTGAATTTCAGTTTCCTCATTTAGAAAACAGAGAAATTAACTGCCCAATATAATTATTATAAGAATGAGGGATATAAATCAAACACAGAAACTTACTTGGCATGTATTTGATGCCATTAGATAGTGTTATTCACTTATAGTAGTAGTAAACCTGGTAAGATACTAGTCGGCTAAGTCACCCCAGAAAGGTGACTCACACCCCAGAAAGGTGTTTATGTCCCATAAATTCAGGATAAAGATTTCTGAATGCTCTTTAGGGGGAAGCTATTGTTAAATCCATTAATTCCACCCTTGATCACTTTGGAATCAAGCAGGTCTTATTCTCTGTGTAGACCTTGAAAGGTCATTGGATCTTCTTGAGCCTCAGTTTATCTCCAGTAAAATGGACACAATAGTCCTGGTTTTCTGGTATTTCTGTGAAGATTAAATAAGATGAAAAACATAAGGTACCTTGCATAGTATCTACAACTTTGTAGAATAAATGTGATAATAAATAAGCAAATATTGATTTCCTTCTCTTCCTTAAATTTCAAGGGTGACCTTTACTGATATTTGCTTCAAACTCTAAGAGAGATCCTATAAAGATCCCACAGTTATATAAGCACTGTCACTCCTAAGTGATAGAACCACAATCCTTGCATAGACCTGCCCATCCCTTATTATGTCTCCGTAAATTGAAATAAGACTGAAGGTAAAGTTAGGAATATTTTGTCACCCAATTAGCATTATTAGCTAATACAAACTTCTTTGCTTTGGCTTTAAAAGAGTCTCAGAATTGTATTGACTTTGTTGTATCACTTGTTGCCCTTCAGTCAATGCTTCTACAAATTTGCAAACCACTCTAGTTTGCACAGCTGTGTTAGGTTTTTATTGCTGCTGTAATAAAATATCACAAGTTTAGCTGTTTATACACTACAAACTTAGTGCCTTGCAGTATTATAGGTCAGAAGTGTGACACAGGTTTTACTGGGCTAAAATAAAAGTGTCCACAGGCTTGTGTCTTGAGCTTGATGCTCTTGGAAAGGATCTATTTCCTTGCTCATTTGATTGTTGGCAGAATTCAGTTATTGCTGTAGTAGGAACTGGGTAATTTTTTGCTTGCTGACTGTGAGCTGCAGGCAGTTCCCAGATTCTAGAGGCCATTGCATTCTTTGTCTTATGATCTGCTTCCTACTTCTTTGAAGTCAGTACACTCTTCTCACATTGTAACTCTCAAACTCACCATCCTTCTTCCTTGTTTACCACTTTTAAGAATTTTTAGGTGGAGATTGGGAAGATGGCAATTGAGCCAGTCAGACTATGCGAGTCCCCGAGTGAGTGAGTGTTTGGAAAATTTTGTGTATGTGCTGGTGAGTGAGTGGGCATGTGAATGAGTGACTGAGTGAGGGCTAGGGAACTGGTGGTCAAGACTCTTCTGATGTAGCAGCTGGTGCCACAAGGGCTGGGCTTGGACCCTAGTGATTCCCAGGATGCAGAGGCCGAGCACCATTTTCTTTTTCTTATTTTTGAATCAACAAACCCTCCCTGGGAAAAAATGCTGGGAGAGACTGTCTAAGTGGGGGCTCTTGAGTTGGTGGCCAGGCCCCTGGTGCAATAGCTGGTATTACAGCTTCTCTACTTTGACTCAGGCTTTTCCCAGGTTGCAGAAGCCCAGAGCCATTACTTTTTGAAAAACGAACAGAAATGTTCCTTTGAAAAAGCAGTGGGGAGAAACTATTGCTCTAGGCTCTCCCTCATCATTGAAGCAGGAGAGAGACTGACAGCTCCTGGCTTTGCCTCACCACTTCAGTGCCTGGCAGGGCCCTGGCAGCAGGGTCCGCAGAGGGAGTCCAGAGGCAAAGTCCCACAGAAGAGGATAGAAGAGGCACCCCACCACCATCTTGAAGATGGGGCAGGAAAGTGCTCCAAATTGCTCACCACAGAGCAACAGACCCAATCTCTGTGACTGGAGTATTAACTACTCAGGGACTGATCATGGCCCAGAGGGAATATCCTGAGAGCACAAACTTTGGAGTGATCTGATGAGTCCTGAGTTCCAGGTATCCCACTCCCACCCTGATCCAGCCGCAGGACAAAGGGTGCTGAGGAAGAACTCCAAAGAGATCAGTGATTGTTGGGAGCCAGCCTTGGAGGTCCACCAGATTGACAGAGTCCTGGTGACCCCGGACCACAGGCTACTAGAAACTCATTGTCCATCTTTCCACTACATTGTTTAACCCGTCCCTTTTGCCCATGTGATGACTCTGAGGCATATTTAAAGGGCTTTCTTTCACTTGGTTGTGGGTTACAGATTTTGTTTTTAGGGTTAGGATTTGTGACTAATACCTGGTAAATACAGGCTTATGATTTGTTTAGGCAAAGAATTGTTTTGAATATTTTTACTTATTATTTGTAGTTGTAGTTATGGTGTTTGAATACAAGGCATGATTTAAGTGTAGTGAAAGTTTATATTAAGATATATGTAGATGATTTATAAGTTTGTTTTGAGATACGTATTAAAGTTATAGTATATAAAAAGTTAAAGGGTTTCGATGTAGAATTTAAGTGAGTAAAACAGGTTTTATCTAACAACCGAAACTACCTTGAAGCCTGGATAAATCACTAGAAGTTTCTTCTAAGCTGTTTTTTCCTTAGAGATAGGATGTTCCAGATATGAAAACAATAAAGGAATTTGAACAAGAAAAAACTACCAAGGGGCTTGAAAGACCAGAAAGTTTTCAAGAAGAAACTCCTTGTCCATGAGAAAAGAAACATCTGCCAGGCACTTCTAGAGAATCTCCAGGTGCATATTCTTCCGCCAGATGGAAATATTCTACATATGAACTGCTCCAAAACCCTGGGTCAGAAACTGTTGTTCTGGACCCCAGAGACTTTATTATGGAAAAATCTTTTTCCCTGGATAATTTGAATATAGGAAGTTAAGTTTATAAGAGTTAAATTTGTTAAAAAGATTGTAATATATATTAGTTAATTTGGGATATAAGTTTTGTTTTAAATGGAGTTGTTTAATGAAAAGCTTTATAATTTTATAATTTTAAATTAATGGCTTGTGGGAACTGTTTTTTACAGGGTAACATCATCGTGTTGGGATTATGTTGTTTTGGGTGGAAATAGTCTCTGCCCTTAGAGAGAACATTAGCCAAGTGCAGAGTAGAATACTTAAACTTAAGCATCGTTTTAACATCACAAAAAAATCAGGTAATTTGTTGTAAGTGATTTGTTTTGTAATGATGATTTTGACTTGCTCTGTGGCAGCAACTTGCAGAGATTATTTCCCTTGTAGAGAGAATTATAAGCTCGGCACTTCTCACAGTAAAATGGCATCTGCACCCTTTTAACAGGTGTCCAGTCTCTCTCTTTCTCTTTCTCACAGTTGCCTATGCTGTCTCCACCTTTGGGGTACCTTGGACTTTGCAGGAGCTGGATTCCAGCAAGTGGTGAGTCTGGGACTGACCCAAACCCTTCCTCACCAGCCATCCTCTGAACGTCAGACCCATACAGCTGGGCCACAACTGAGAGGGACAAACCCAGGCAGAACATAGACATCAGTTGCAATAGGAGAACTCCATTCCAGGAGAGGCCTGGCTGGGACATTCCCTGCGAGTGCACATCTGGGAAAGAGACAGTCCTGTACCTCCCCACTGGAAGAGATCTCCCTGATACAAGAGTGGGAGGGGAGGACTGAAGCCCCACCCACTTCCACTGCCCCTCCTACTTCCCTGCTTCAGACACTGAAGAGAGAGTGAAAGAGGTGGCTTTACTCTGCAGGAGAGACTTGATTAGAGGAACAATTACAGTGACAGCCACAGGAGGGCAGGTTTTTTTTCAATTAATTTTTAATGAAAAAAATTTTTTTTTTGGTTGTTAGTTCATCTATTTTTTAATTATTTCTATCTTTCAATTTTGTTGTTGTTGGTTTTTGCTCTTCTGAGTTTTTTTTATTTTCCTCCAATCTTTCTGTTTCCCTTCTCTATTAACTTTGTGCAAGACATGTGTGTGTTTAGTTTTCTTTTTTTTGTTGTTGTTGTTGTTTGTTTTGTTTCACTTTGTTGTTATTCCAGTTTGTTCTGGGGTGTGTGTGTATATCTCTCTGTGTGTTCAATTGCTTTTGCATTGGTTTCTGCTTTGCATTGTCATATAGAATTGTGATGGGGAGTGGTCTCACAGAATACACAACACAATAAGTGAACATTGTAACTTGCAAGTAGTTTCTGATTCCTAGCACCCCGTCTCGTACTTTATTTGAATTTCAAAAACTATAAGAGACAGCAAAGCTTCCCATCCACCATCCTTTTTCAAAAATAGAACAAATTCAGAGCCCAGATCAGGGAAGAATAGAGGGCTGAGCAAACATCAGAAGAGAAGGTCTCTCCCACTGACACTGAATAACAGACTTAAAATGAAAAACAAGAGATCTATCAAAAATGAGGAAAAACCAAAAGAAGTCCTCAGACAATTTCAAGTGTTCCAAAGACAAAACTCCTGAAAAATCAGACCTTGGTGCCCAAGCAATGGAAGTCACCAACAACTGGCCCCAGAATATGACAGGAATTAGGGAATGGATGGAAAGAGTGAATAAGACTCAAGTAAGACAAGATGCAACACTGAAAGAACTTATAATAGAGATTTTGACAATAAAAATTTCATCCAGGAAATAGATAACAAGATGACAAGCATGGAAAGCAGAATTAATCTAGTTGAAGAAAGATCTCAGAACTTGAAGACCAGAACATGGAATTAACCCAATCTGTAAAAAACAGAAAGAAAGAGCAAAATCTATAAGAGCTGTGCAATTATATCAAGAGGCCAAATCTATGCCTGATTGGTATCCCAGAAGAAGAAAGGGAAATAGAGAATAACTTGGAGCAAGTATTCCAGGAGGTAATCCAAGAAAACTTTCCCATCTCACTAGTGATGTGACCAGTCAAGCACAAGAGATACAGAGAACCCCCAGAAGACATCAGATTAGAAGACCAACCCTTAGACACATAAAAATTCACCTACACAAAGTAAGCACAAAAGAAAAATTCCTAAAGGCAACAAGAGAGAAAGGTCAGACTACCTACTAGGGAAAACCAATCAGAATAGTGGCAGACCTATCAGCAGAAACACTACAAGCAAGAAGGGACTGGAGCCCTATATTCAAAGTCCTCAAAGATAAACATTTTCAACCAAGAATTTCCTATCCAGTCAACCTCAGCTTCAGTGATGGAGAATTAAAATTCTTTCCAGACATCCAATTCCTAAGAGATTATGCAGCTTCTAGACCAGGTCTACAGGAGACACTTAAAATGTATTAAGCACAGAAGAAAGAAAACAAAAAAAGAATGACCACGTACTTCCCAAGAGAACAGCAGAGCACAGAATCAACAGGGAATAAAGGGCAATAAGAAACTTGAAGACACACACATACATTAATCACAAAGCCAAAAGAAAACAAGCAAAGAAAAAACTTTATAAGAACCTCATGACAGCAATGAACAATCACATTGCAATCATCAGCCTGAATGTGAATGGACTAAATGTACCACTGAGAAGACACAGAATGGCAAACTGGATAAGAAACTATGACCCAATTATTTGCTGCATCCAGGAGACTCATCTCACTATATTTCCCCAAAGCCCACAAAGACATGGACACTGAACAGCATGATGCTGAACATCTGCTGGGTCAACACTGAAATCAAAGCAGAAATTAAAAGATTCCTGGAAACAAATGAAAATGAAGAAATATCTCTACAAGGGATGCACACAGACTCAAAGTTAAAGGATAGAAAATGAGTTTCCAGGCAAAGGATCACAAAAAAAGGCAGGAGTTGCATTCTTAATATCAGACAAAACCTTTAAGCTATCAAAAATTTAAAAAGATGCCAAAGGACACTACATAATGATAAAAGATTCAATCCATCAACAAGAAATATCCATCCTAAACATATATGCACCCAACACAGGAGCATCAGCATTTATAAAGCAACTACTAAAACAACTGAAAAAAGATATTGACTCTAACACTATTATAGCAGGGGACTTGAATAACCCACTCACAGCCATAAATAGATCGTGGAAGCAAAAAATCAAAAAGGAGATCCAGAACCTAAACTTGACACTCAACCAAATGGACTTAATGGATACCTGCAGATTATTCCATCCAACAACCACAGAATATACATTCTACTCATCACCCATGGTGCATACTCCAAGATCGATCATATCCTTGGTCAATCAAGCATAAACAAATTCCATAAGGTTGAAATCTTGTCATGCACATTCTCAGACCACAGTGTAATAATAAACATCAACACCAACATTTCCCCAAAGCCCACAAAGACATGGACACTAAACAACATGATGCTGAACAATTACTGGGTCAATACTGAGATCAAAGCAGCAATTAAAAGATTCCTGGAAACAAATGAAAATGAAGAAATATTGTACCAAAACCTCGGGGATGCCATGAAATCAGTTCTAAGAGGGGAATTTATATCTCTATAAGCACACATCAAGAATTTTTAATATTAGATTTGGCTCACACAGATAATACAGAATAATATTCCCATTTTATGGTTTTAATTACTTCTGCAAAGTCCCTTTTGCCATGCAAGATAGTATATTCACAGGTTCCAGAAATTAAGATGTGAACATCTTTGAAGGTCATAACCCTGCTGACCACATCTGGACAGAACTGGACAAGTAGGGAGATCAGACTGAAGTCTCTGAGATTTATTGATTTCACGACACATTACTTGACTATTCCTGGGTGGGTGGGGGCAAAACTATAGCAAATAAAGAAACTGCAGCATGTAACAGATTAAGATATTTAAAACACTGGAAACAAAAGAACACACTTTCTAGTACCTAGTTATAGGTCCTGCTAACTACAGTTTCAATTATACTTTAAGGAATTTTTGACAAATTGATAAATTACAACCTACACAACCTTAATTAATTTTGTCATATCTCCAGTTCACTTAGATTGACTGAGTTCTTTTTTTCTTCCACATTTTTCTAATGCCTTTGAGTTTAGTTTTCTCAAGGAAACTGAGGCAAAACAGAAAGAACAGTTTGGTTTTCTTTCTTTCTTTCTTTCTTTCTTTCTTTCTTTCTTTCTTTCTTTCTTTCTTTCTTTTTAAATTCATGCTGTGTTTTTCAGCTGAATTTATCACGGCACAGAAAGATAAAATGAATTGTGTTAAACTAGAATAATAATATGAAGCAGTAATGTGGGATAATACCCTGGAATGATAAGACACAGAATAACATGGGCCTGTAGGTTAAGTTGCTCTTAGCATCCAAACTTCAAAGACTTACTGCTATGGGCATTTTATTAGCTGGAAGTAGGTCTAATAAAAACTAATGCTGCAGGCTAGGATACCAAATGAGGCAGACTGAGAGAAGATAACACTAGATAAGGATTTTTCAATGCCTGGTGCATAGTAGGTCTACCTAGGGAACTTTATGAAAATACTGCTGCCTAAGATCTCAACTTCAGGGCTTCTGATTTAATTAATATGGGGATTTTTTTGAGGCATAGTCTTGCTGTCACCCAGGCTGGAGCACAGTGGCATGATCACTACAACCTCGACCTCTTGGGTTCAAGGCATTCCCCAAACTCAGCCTTCCAAGTAGCTGGACCTACAGGCATGCGCCACGATGCCTAGCTAATTTTTTTTTCTTTTGAATTTTTTGGAGACCCAAGTTCTTGTTACATTGTAGGCTGGTCTTGAAGTCCTGGTCTCAAGCAATCCTCCTGTTTTGGCCTCCCAAAGTACTGGGATTACAAATGTGAACTACTGCACCCAGCTTGGTGGCGGGGGCAGGGGGGCAGTGGTTATAGCTCCTCAGGTGATTTTAATATTCAGTCTATATTGAGAATCTCTACATTGAATTAATCTCCATGACATGAGTGACAATTGTGACTATCTCTGTGACCAGACATTAAAACAGGGCAGGCATACAGCAGCAGAGGTGAATGAGGTTGGGGTTCCAAGGTGTAGCAATCTCTAGGCTGATCCTTTCTGTATGCCTGACATATTTACTATCTTGTCTGTCCACTGAGATGAAGATTGGATTGCAGGACTCTGGCCATAGGATCAAAATTAATTTCTACTTCCAAGGATCCTGGGTTTTATATAGCTTTTAAAGATTCATTTCTAGAAGAAAAAACCCCCTTTTCACTGCAATTCAGGCTTCTTATGGCATACCATTATGGGAGTACATGTAAAGAAGTAGGCTAACTCTAAATATCCTTATAAAGATTGTTCACCAAGCTCCCTACTTTTCCCCTTTTCAGGAATCTTGTTTGACTTCACCAATGACAGAAGATATTCAATTCAAAAGCCACATAGTCCCTATAGGGACTGAGGCTCTTTTATTCCTGCTACTGGACACAGGATCCCTCTATTGGTGCCACTTCTTTTTGTCTTAGTTTCAAGAGCTAACCCCTGTTCTCAGATTTGGAGATAATTTGATTTCTGTGTTGCGACTTAGGAACATGATCACCACGGCTGTTTCAGGTTTCCTCTAGAGTTGGTCATGCTTCTGGAACAGAGTAATAAATCCTTATTGAGAATCTCAATAGCAAGGCTCTTTTAAAAAAATAGCCCTTTAATTATAACTTGCCTGTTTATTTCATTATTTCAGGTTACTTTAACCTACGTTCCTCACTATAATTTCTGTTGGGGCTGAAATCAGAGAAGACAATGTGTGATTGTGCATCCAATAGTATTTCTTTCAGCCACCATGCCTGGACTAAGTGGGTGCATTTCTGTTCTCATACTTTTTCTCTACTATTTACACAGTTGGTGATGATCTTGGAGATGGCAACAATGACCTTTACTCAGTGTGCCCAACAACTCATAGCTGTAGCAGGTCAGAGATACATTCCACTGTTCATGAAGTAAGAAAACAGTCCACTGGGGGTGCATTGCATGCAGGGAGATATGGATAGCATAAGTAATGAATGTTATATTTCTGGGATGAGAGTCTGAGAGAAGATAGGTAGTAGTAAATTCTGGAAATTATAACATTTTCATGCAATTCATCAGCTTCTGAGTATCTGTCAAGTGACATTTAATATTAGCAAGCTTTGTAGAACAGAGAGAGCATACTGGCTAGCCTAGTGGATCCCTGAATCCCCTTCTTGGACATATGGCTAGAATGAGATTGACGAGGCCACTGTCAACATTTTCATGTGGTATTTATTTTCTCTACCAAATGAGTTTCTTTCTCCAACCTACAGAACTTTGCACAATGAAGTAATTCAAAACTACAATTCAGCAAGTGTATTGGACACTAATTTGATAATAATATATTTTAAATTTTAGCCCTTATTTACAACACTTAATTTATAGGCACTGCACTCCCAGAATGCACCATCAACAGCACTTTCCTTTACCCACAATTTTGCTTCAATATGCTTTTGGAACTTGCATTTTTTTTAACCATGTGTTAAAAATACCTATCTAGATAAAGGAAAATTGAATTGATGTTCAGTTTATTTTATAAAGAACTATTTTCTGTGAAAAGAGTTGGATTGCTTCCCAGTTTTTTGGTTGTACTCATGTCTCTGAATCAAGCAACAAATGGTGGAGAAGGCACTCATTTTATTTCCCTTACATTTTTGAAGGTGATCCCTCTTTTGTAACATTAAAGTGAGGTTTTTGTTTGACAGAAGTCTTAGTAGGATTTTCTCAAGTTAACTTTATCTACATCAAAATTAGAGTCTTATTTCCAGAGTCTAGCATTCGTCGGTGTGACTTTATTGAGAGTGCTATATTTTCATGTTTTCCCTATGTTCTGATCTGTATTTTAGTGAGAAATTGAAAGAGGATGAACTGAGAGCTGCTGTCTGTCATTATTTTAAACCAGAATTTGTCAAGGCTGTTTATCATTTCTCCTTATTTCAAACCAACTGACTCAAATGCTTCTTGTTCCTACTCTGTATTCTGCTTCTGACTTTGGTTTGGTGGACCTCTCATAATTCTTGTGGTGTATGTGAACTATGATTATTGATGATTGAAATGCCTCTCTGTTTAGGAAAGTAGGAGTGAAAGTGAGTTCCTCTCAAAAACAAGACAAAACAAAGGATCTTTGGGGTTGTTCTTTACCAGTTAGAACCATCTGGTCCATTCGCCATCATCTAAAGCTGTTCTAAGGACCGCAGTGATACTGAAGGATGACATGAATCTTTATGTGTCTCACAGAAGTCCTCTTGAGAGATGGGGTCTGGGAGAGCAGAAGTCATTCATGCTTTCTCCTTCATTGTTCTGTTGCCCTGTGACACCATTCCACAGGTAGAAATGGCTACTGGTTGACTTGAATGGTCTCTCTGGTGGGAGAGGTGGGAACCAGTCTCCAAACTTTAGATATTTAGGCAGAGGAAACTCTATGTTGAGTAAGAGTGGAAGAGGACCCTGCAGTGGCAAGATGGATGAGAGGACTGGAAGGTGCCTCAGCATAGAGAGGAGAGGGGTATGAGAATGAAGAGGAGCCTGGGAAGAAAGTAGCTCATGAATGGAACTGACTACACAGAAGCTTCAAAAATTGAAGACATAATTAACATGCAGGCAACTTGGGAGATAAAAAGTTATTGATAGTTTGAAAAATCAAAGGAAATTTTAATTACACTGTTATTGATATATGATGACAAATGGTTCTCTCCCTGCTCCTTACCACAGTTCTCTGTTTGGAAGTCCTGAGAGGAGGGAGTTGACCCTTTGCCTCTAGACATAGTCCAGGCAAAAGTGAGCGATTCTCTGGCCAGGATGCCCTAAGAGTACTGAGTTGATTAATCCCTCTGAGAACCTTTTGTGACATGTTATAAAATAAGATCCCAAAACCTTAGGGTCCAATCCCACACAATGGGAAGTTTTTCTTTAGGGACATTTGTTCAAATCTCAGCAGTTCATCTGGACCAAGGAAAAGCCTATATGGATAATTAATGTTCTGATACTAAACATCAGCCTCACAGGGCACCTCTTTCTAGCTTGAAAATAACCCAATAACTTCCATCTAGTTCCCTTCCCAGATCCCATAACAGTGTGAGTAGAAGGTGATATAATGATGGGAAAAGACTGTGAGGATGTGAGGGTGAAGAGAAGGATGTGGGACAGGAGAGACTGAGTCCTGGGTGTAGATAAGGAGTAGCTCGCATTGAGAGTGGAAATGAAGAGGCACTTACCACTGTGCAGAGAGAGATGGATAACACAAACACCAGCTGCTGTCTCCAGTGAGCCTATCCTTTTATCATGTTACTATCAACACTTCTTTCCCCCACCCCATTCCACCCTACCAATCTGCAATGTTTAAAGCACAACAGGTCATGGGATAATTTGTACAGAATTCAGTTCTGCCTCTGTTTTCTAAAGCAAAATAAGTCTGGAGAAATACTCAGGGTCATATTTCACCGAAGTCTCTTACTAAAATAATTATAGAAAGCTATAATTCATCATACTTTCAATTAACAATTAATTATGTGCAAGAGAGACAAATGTTTCATTGAGACCAAGAAACAACATGTATCATTGGTAGTGTGGTGCCTTCTCACACCATAGAGAAGGGATTTATGGGCTACAGATTGCATGAACTGGTTTTGCTATGGAAAATGCAAATCCACCTGGACATACAATCAGAATGACAATCTGGAGGCAGAAAGACTCTGAGTCTGGCATTTGGAGAATTTAGCACTTAGGCTGGCTCCTTTCACACTCCAGAAGGAAAGTCTTACCCAGGGGACATGTGTAGCCTCAGCAGGGACCTCAGCATGCAGATTCCTCCCTCAGCCAGCACAAGGTTGTATGAAGGTTCTAATGCGGGGAGAAAGAGTCAGGGAAAGGGAGCAAAAGCAAGTCTCCTCTGCTGCACCACAGATGACTCATCTTTGCTAAGAGCAGTCACACAATGAGGTACTCAGAGGAGTATGAGAAAGTCTCTTGTACCAAATCTTACCAATGAAGCTTTGTTTTGTTCCTGAGTGTCCTTTTGGGGGAAGATAGAGAGTTGTCCCCAAGATGGGCACAGAAGTATGCCAATGGGGCCTGAGCACTGAGCTTCTCTTACTGTGAAGAGATGTCCCAGATTTCATTCCCCCTTTTGTCCCTTCCACACAGAGCTCCACATTTCTCAACCTGGTGGGACTTGACCCATACCAGCTCTAGTATGAGTTCTACTTACTTTGAGCCAAGAAACCTTCAGGAAAGATGGGGCATAAATTCTCTTTTTTCTGTTGTGCTTACATAGGAGAGAATATTATTATTGGTTCTACATGACTGCTGCTGTTGTTGCTTGCTGCTGCACCTACTACAGCTATTATTACTGCTATTATATTGCTACAAACAATAACACTAATACTTGTAAGGTCCTTTATGATAGATGCAGTTCCACATGCTTTTTTTTTCTAATCAATATTTTTTATTATGATATTGTGGGGTACAGTTAAGGGTTAGGTATACAAGTACGTTTTGTTCAGGCACCCTTGTTGATAAGAGGTGTTTCTCCGTCCCCAGACAGATATTTACTACTGTTAATCCCCTCTCTCCCCCCATAATTTCCCACTACCGTCAGTCATTTTCTTATAGTATTACATTGGATGTTCAAGGTTCACTATATGAGTGAGAACATGAGATACTTGGATCTTTGTTTCTGTGAGAGGTCACTCAGTATTATAGACTCTAGTTCCATCCAGGTTGCTGCGAAATTCATGATTTTGTTCTTTTTTATGGCTGCGTAGTATTCCATCGTGTATATGTACCACATTTTTAAAATCCAGTCCTCTTTTGATGGGCAGCATGGTTGCTTCCAGGTTCTTGCTATTGTGAACAACGCTGCGATAAACATACGTGTGCAGGTATCTTTTTGATAGAGTGATTTGAGTTCTTCAGGATATATTCCCAGTAGGAGGATTGTGGGGTCATATGGGAGGTTGATATTTAGAGCTTTTAGGAATCGTCACACTGCTTTCCACAGAGGTTACACTAGTTTATACTACCACCAACAGTGTAGAAGTGTTCCATTTTCGCCACACCCTCTACAGCAGCTGTTATGTTTTTGAGTTGTTGATAATTGCTATTCTGACTGGAGTTAGGCGGTATCTTAGTGTGGTTTTGATTTGCATCTCCCTGATGATTAGTAAGGTTGAACATTTCTTCATGTGTCTGTTGGCTGCTCAGATGTCTTCTTTGAGAAGTGTCTGTTCATATCTTTTGCCCACTTTATAATGGGGTTGTTTGTTTTTTTCTTTTCAGCATGCTTGAGTTCCTTGTAGATCCAAGATGTTAAGCCTTTGTCAGACCTGGTGTTGGCAAATACTTTTTCCCAGTCTGTAGGATGTCTCCCTGCTCTCTTGATGGTTTCTTTGGCTTTGCAGAAGCTTGTCAGTTTAATAAGGTCCCACTTGTCTATCTTCTCTCTTATGACCTGTGGGTTTCGGGTTTTGTTCAGGAATTGGATGCCAGTTCCGATTTCCATGAGGGTATTTCCTTCCTTTTTTAAGGTTCTTATGGTTTGGGGTTTTACATTTAGGTCTCTGATCCATTTGGAGTTAATTTTTGTGTATGGGGATAGATAGGGGTCCTGTTTCAATCTTCTGCATGTGGTCAGCCAGTTTTCCCAGCACCATTTAATGAATAGGGTCTCCTCTCCCCAGTGGTAGGTGGTGGAGGCTTTGTCAAAGATGAGTTGGTTGAGAAATTGAGGTTTTGCTTCTGGAATCTCACTTCTATTCCATTGATCTATATGCCTGTTCCTATACCAATACCAAGCTGTTTTGATAATTGTAGCTTTATAGTAAAGTTTGAAGTCTGGTAATGTGATACCTCCTGCTATTTTTTTTGACTGAGGATTGTTCTGGCTATTCTTGGTCGTTTGTGTTTCCATATGAATTCCTGTGTTGTTTTTTCTAGTTCTGAGAAGAATGTTGCTGGTAATTTGATGGGTATTTCATTGAACTTATAGATTGCCTTAGCTAAGATGGACATCTTCACAATGTTGATTCTTCCAATCCATGAGCATGGGATATTTTTCCACTTGTTTGTGTCATCTTTGATTTCTTTGAGCAGTGTTTTGCAGTTTTCATTGTAAAGGTCTTTCATGTCTCTGATTAGGGAGATGCCGAGGTATTTCATTTTTTTGGTGGCTATTGTGAATGGAATTGTGGTTTTGATTTGGGTTTCTGTTTGTTTATTATTGGTGTAAAGAAATGCGATTGTCTTTTGTACATTTATTTTGTATCCTGAGACTTTGTCAAAGGCCTTTATCAGTGTAAGGAGGTTTTTGAGAGATTCTCTTGGGTTTTTAAGGTACACAATCATATCATCTGCAAAGAGAGATAACTTGACTTCCTCTTTTCCTATTTGGAGACCCCTGATTG
>NW_007249751.1:225019-226505 GCF_000164805.1 Carlito syrichta | reverse complement strand
GTGAGAGTGGGCATCCTTGTCTGTTCCAGTTTTCAGGGGAAATTTTTCCAATTTTGTCTGTTAGGAGTATGCTGGCTGTGGGATTCTCATAGATGGCTTTTACTATTTTGAGATATGTTCCCCGTATGCCTAGATGTTCAAGGGTTTTTATCAAGAAGGGGTGCTGGATTTTATCAAAAGTTTTTTCTACATCTAATGGTATAATCATGTGGTTTTTGTTTTGATATCTGTTGATGTATTTAATTACATTTACGGTTTTATGAATATTGAACCAGCCTTGCATCCCAGGAATGAAGCCTACTTGGTTATGATGGATGATTTTTGAGATGTGTTGTTGAATCTGGTTTGCTAGGATCTTGTTGAGAATTTTTGCATTTATGTTCATCAAAGATATTGGCCTGTAGTTCTCTTTCTTTGTTGGATCTTTACCTGGCTTGGGTATCAATGTGATGTTGGCTTTGTAAAATGATTTGGGGAGAGTTTCATCTTTTTCAATCGCCTGTAATACCTTCAGTAGGATTGTTATAAGCTCCTCCTTAAATGTCTTGTAGAATTCTGCTGGGAAGCCATCTGGACCAGGGCTTTTTTTGTAGGTAGTTTTCTTATTACGTAGTCGATTTCCTTGATTGTTTTGGTCTATTTAGGGTCTCAATTTCTTCTTGTTCCAACCAAGGTAGGTTGTGTGATGTCAGAAAGTCCTCCATTTCCTTAAGGTTTTCAAGTTTGTTTCCATACAAGTGTACGTAGTAGTCTCTTATGATCTTTTGTATTTCTACAGGGTCAGGTATGACTTCATCTTTTGTGTTTCAGATTGTGCTTATTTGGGTTTTTTCTCTTTTTTTCTTGGTCAGTCTAGCTACGGGACCATTGATCTTTTTTATCCTTTCAAACCACTTTTTGTCTTGATTTTTTGGTATTATCTTTTTGTCTTCTATGTCCTGGATTTGGGCTTTTATTTTGGTGATCTGGATTCTTCTGCTGAAATTAGAGTTCTTGTGGTCTTGCTTTTCCAGCTTCCTTAGGTAGCTTGTTAGGTTTTTAATTTGTGATCCTTCCATTTTCATCATGTGCGTTTGTAGGGATATAAATTCCCCTCTTTCTACAGCTTTCATGGCGTCCCCGAGATTTTGGTAAGATGTTTCTTCATTTTCATTTGTTTCCAGGTATCTTTTGATCTCTGTTTTGATTTCATCATTGACCCAGGAGTTTTTTGGCATCATGCTGTTTAGTGTCCATGTCTTTGTGGGTTTTGCGAGGACCTGTTGGTGTTAATGTTTATTTTTTTTCCACTGTTGTCTGAGAATGTGCATGGTACAATTTCGGTCCTTTTAAGTTTACTTATGCTTGATTTATGGCCAATTATGTGGTAGATCTTAGAATACGTTTCATGTGGTGATGAGTAGAATGTGTATTCTGTGTTCTTTGGATGGAGTGTTCTGTAGGTATCAATTAAGTCCATTTGGTCCAGAGTCAGATTGAGATTCCA
>NW_007249751.1:66733-224613 GCF_000164805.1 Carlito syrichta | reverse complement strand
GCTAATTATTGAAATGTGAGAGTTCATCCCTATCATAGAGTTCTTATAGAGTTGTTATTCCACTTGGTTTTTTTGTCTTTCTTTTGGTTTTGGGGTTGGTTCATGTATATTTTATTCTTTTTCCTGTACTCTTGTGAAGAACGTTGTTCTTATTTCTTTTTCTTCTGTATTTAGTACTTTCTTAAGTGTTTCATGTAGAGGTGGTTTGGTGGCAGCATAAGTTCTTAGGGATTGGATATCTGGGAAAGATTTTAATTCTCCCTCATTGATGAAGCTTAGCTTGGCTGGGTAGGTTATTCTTGGTTGAAATTGTTTATCTTTTAGGACTTTGAAGATGGGACTCAAAGCTCTCCTAGCCTGCAGGGTTTCTGTAGATAAATCTGCTGCTATTCTAATTGGTCTTCCATGGTAGGTGATCTGGCTTTTTTCTCTTGCTGCTTTTAGGATTTTTTCTTTTATGCCTACTTTGTTTAGGTGAATTATTATGTGTCTAAGAGTTAGTCTTCTCATTTGTTGTCTTGCTGGGGTTCTCTGAATCTCTTGTGTTTGAATTTTTGCATCACTGATTAGATAAGGGAAGTTTTCTTGAATGATCTCATGGAAAGTTTGTTCCAGTGTGGTCTCTGTCTCTCTTTCTGCCTCAGGAAGGCCAATTACTCTTAGGTTTGGTCTCTTGAAGTAATCACTCATCTCTTGAAGGTTTTGTTCTGTCTTTTTGAACTTATTTTCTGTGTTTTTAAGAGTTTGGTATAGTTCTGTATTTTGGTCCTCAAGGTCTGAGATTCTTTCTTCTTCTTGGGTAATTCTGCTTTCCATGCTTGTCAGTTTGTTATTTATTTCATTCACAGTATTCTTTATTACTGTTATCTCAGATATCAGCTCCTTCCTAGTTTCTTCTTGTGTCTCCTCAATTCTTTTTACTCTCCATTAATGTCTTGATATCTAGGTTTGTAGTTTGAGACCCTTCATTCTGGGGGCTCTTCATTGTTTGCATTCCGAAGTCAGTTTTCTCAATGTCTGCCCTCCCAGGGGTCTGGGAGAGACCCATACTTTTCTTTTGGTTTTTCTTCATTTTTGTAGATTTTTCTCTCTTGTCCCCTTTCCCTCCCCTTCTTTAATTCTGTTTTTGAGGGATGGTGGGGTTTATTTTGTTTTGCTTCTGCAATATCCTGTTCTTCCTTATGAGGATCTTCTAGTTTTGTTCACTTTTGAGGTTGGAGTGTGGGTTGTGCACTGTACTTTTTGCAGTTTTGAGATTTAGTTGCAGGGAAACTGTGGTTCAGAATGTATATGTTGATTCTAGCATCCACGAACAGGAGTATGAGCACACTGGAACCTATTTCCCTCTGCCTTACAATCTGTCCGTGCAGTAGTATGTTGGCTTGGTTCCTAGATTAAAAAGGGGGTATAAAAGAGGAAAATAATGGAGGAAGGGGGGGTCAATAGGAAGTTAGAAAGAGAAAAGAGCGAGAGTGAAAACAGACATACATACCAACTGTCATGTGAGAAAGAGACACAAGGCCGGAGAGAATGAAGAAAGACACGTAAGATGTTCTGTAATGATGCTTTCAGGGAAGGATAAAATGTGAGGTACTTTTTCTTCTTAGACTTGTGCTTCAGAGTTTACTGAGGCAGACTGTGAAGTAGAACCTGAGTACAATGGTAGGGAAGAGGGATCAAGTACCAATATCTAACACCAAGAGGCCAATTTCCCCAGAGCTGTCTCAGTTGAAGGGTATGACTTGTCAAGATCTCTGGCGGAGACTGCTACTTCATGGACTTGCTGGAACCAAATAGAACAGAATTCCATAGGGACTTAAAAAGAGAGTTCCTGAGAAAGAAGCTCAAGTTCAACTAAACTTGGTCTCTGATTTTTCAATCTCATGTGAACAGGAAGATATAGTGTTATTTTAACTTGCATTTCCTTTATTCCTAGTGGGGTCAAGTATTTTAACATGTTTATTGATTGTTTAGCCTTTTTTAATGACTTTCTTCATATCTTTTATTTATGTTCCTATCAAATATTTATTTTTCTGTTATAAATTTATAAAAGTTTTTGACATATAAGTATTTCCCCCTTTGTCATATATCTGGGTTGTAAATATTTTTCCTATCTATTCTTTATCTATTGACTTTATTGATGTTATAATATTCTATTATAATATTCACTAATTTGCTATCTTGATCCATTTTATATACAACTATTGGGTTCTTATCTTTGTTTTAATGATATTCCTAATTCCTCCTGGCCATTTTTGCCTTGCTCTATCTGGATGCTCCTATAGGGCTTTTTTTTTATAGGTAAGGAATCCTCAGAACGTTGCTCCACTGTAGATCTAAGGGACTGCTCAGAAACTACTAGTGAAAATGAGGAGGGAAACAAAGAAGTTTGGTTTGAGTCATACCCAGACCAGTATAATAATTGGAAAGTAATTATTTTTTGCTTGTGTCTGAGCTTTTGATGGCAGCTGAAACCAAAGGGAAAATTCCAAAAGATAGGCATGACCCAAGGGAAGACAGCAGGCATCATTGTGTGTAATCTAATAACTGTAACTTATCTTGGCAAAATACAAAGGGTGAGTACTTTGAACCTTGAGAAAGGTCTTGGTGGTGGAAATTCCAGTATGTGACTCTACTTCCTTCCTGGTCCCCTTCACTGCCTTCCACTTTGTCCTTTCCTTATAGCCTCTCCTTTCACTCCATTCTTCTTTCTTTTTTCTCTTCCTCTTGTTCTCATCTCTTGCTCTTATTTCTTCTGTTTTCTTCCTTATTAAAGACCTCCTGGGTACTAGATTCAGGGATGATCTGAGGACCAGTCCAATTTTGGGTCCTCCCAGAACAAAACTCAGCTCCTGTTTGGTCTCCCAAGGGCCCAAACTTCTTATTCTGTGGGTGAAATTTCCCCTATATGTTGGCAGGCTTGAGGATAACAAATTGGTTGATAGCACTCAAGTCTTCTTATTCTGAGGAAGACACTTCAATGAACAGTTTCTCCCAGAGAACACTGTTCTGAGATCACGTCCCCCCTCTATACATAATAAAGTGTAGATGGGCGCACTAGGAGAATCTTTTACTCTAACAATTGACCTTTGGCCCTAGTTTCTGACATAGTGCTCCTAAGACCTTTGTAGTTTCCTGAATGCTAGGATTATCTAACACAGAGCTTGTAAATTTCTTGGAATTTCCTGGATGACAGAAACATCTTTTGTTCTAATGAAGCAACTTTTTGCTCATTGGATGGGGGTTGGTTGCCAGAGGAACCAGCCATGTGATTAGAGAGTTGGAATTTTCAACTTCACCCCCTGACTTCCAAGGACAGAAGAAGGGCTGAAGGTTGAGTTGGTCACTAATGGTCAGTGATGTAATCAGTCACACCTATATAATGAAACCTCCGAAATAGCCCCCAGAAAGAATAAGATTCAGAGTTCTCAGATTGCTGAGTAGTTGAAGGTACCTGTAGTTTAGTACACCAAGAGAAGGCATAAAAACTCTACACCCCTTCGTACATAACTTGTCCTATGCAGCTCTTCTGTCTGTTCATCTATATCCTTTTTTATATCTTTTAAATAAATGGGTAAACATTAGTAAATTGTTTCCTTGAGTGCTTTGAGCCACTTTAGCAAATTAGTCATATCCAAAAAAGGATGTGGTGGGACCTCCCAGTTGATAGCCAGTCAATTAAAAATTCTGGAGACACTAGCTTATTAGTGGTGCTGAAATGGGGGTGATCTTTGGGACTGAGTCCTTAACCTGCGGAGTCCGAATCTATCTCCAAGTAGATAGTGTCATCACTGAGTTGGATTGTAGTTTATCCAGCTGGTGTCCAACTGGGGAATTGCTTGATGTATAGTGGAAATACTCACACATATTTTGCTGATCAGAGATAAAGTATTCTGGTTGAGTATTGTGTAGTGTGTGAGAGTAGGAAAAAAACACTTAAAAAAATCTTTTACATTTTAGCCATGTAAGGAAATTGAAGTCATACCATCAATTATTTTATTTTAGCATTTATTAAGATCTTATTTTGATTAGGTACTAGGCTAGTTGCTGAAGAACCTAATAGATATTGTGTTTCGGCAAGGACAAGCCTTGAGTTCTAGTGTGAGTGAAAAATATTTTCAAAAGCAAAATGCCTGAAGGTAGAATATAATTAGTGTGCAAATAAAAGTATTAAGAACTATGGAAACAGAACTAAGGAGATATTAATAATAACTAAGGGAAAATGCTACTACAAGTAATAGTAGAAGTAATATTATTAGGAGTCAATATTTATTGACTGTTTATTATTTGCCATGATCTGTGCTATGCACTTTAAATGCAATCTCTTAATTAATTTTCACAACCAGTATGCGTGATTTAAGTGCTTTTATGTTTTCCATTTTATGCAAGTAAATAAGACAAAAACAAAAACTCCACAAGGTGAAGTAAGTTGCTCAATAAGGCGAGAAGGAAATGGCCAAGAAAGGATCCAAACCCAGAGTACCTTACACTAGACCCTGGGCTCTGAGATTGTTTTGCAAGAATGCAACATCTGAACTGCATACTAAAGGATGGGGAGTGTTTGGAAATATAGGTCTAGCACCATAAGGAAATGGAAAAGCCAAAGCAAGCCCCTTGAAATTGGTAAATGTTATCTTACCAGAAATCATAATGACTCCTAAAACTGTAAATGAATAGTTGCTACTGTCCTAGATACAGAAAGATAAATTGATAGAATGAAAGAGAGTCCAGAGATATATGAGAAATTGGTGGAACGATCCTTATCTTGTTAATTCATTAACAAGAATTCTGGAAAGAATTTAGTTAAGCATTAAGCATTAAGCCTGATTAAGCATTAATCAGACTGAATTTTGGCCCACTTCATTGTTGCTGAAAGTCACATAGCACTAGACCACTGACCATTTGCATTCCTTTTGTTCCTATAGATAAGATTTCTGACCTTAGAATCATAAGGCTTTTGTTTAAGAATTAATTTCCATTCCCATTGTTCTTACAGATAAGATCTCTGATGTTAGAATGATAAGACTTTTGTTTAAGAATTGTTTAAGATATTTTTTCACAACTAACTCCAGTTGGACAGTTGACACAAACCAGTTTGAAGACCTCCCATGGAGGAACTCAATTAGCATGAGAATACACTTTCATCTCCTAGTCTCTTGACTTCACGCTGCACTCTTCAACCAATCAATTATCTCCACACTTTGGCCCACTCCAAAACCCCTAGAATCCCTAAGGTCAACTTCTTAAGAAGATAGATTTAGGGTTTCCTTTCATCTCCTCATTCAGCAACTCTATGATTAAGCCTCTGTCTCTGCTGCAATGGCATCGTCTCAGTGTATTGATTTGCCATTGCATATGGTAATAGGGCAGCGAATTTATTACTGTTACGTAGGTTTGAAAAAAGATGGCATTTAAAATCAGTGGCTAAATGATACGCTATTCTAAAATATATGGCATTAGATATTTTTGGAAGTCCAAAATAAAGGTATGCCTCAACCTCACAGAGTATTTACTTACATATAAATAATAAAAGGACTAAGTAAAAAAGAAGAGACAATAATTAAAAACCTATTAAAATACTTTGAGTTTGATGATAGGTGTTAGGGATGGAGGGTCCCACAGAATGACCAGAGCCGGCATGCCAGAGGTGTGCACTGGTAACCAGAGATCGGAGTAATACAAAGATTTATAACACAAAGAGATGAAGAAAGAAAAGATTTATTTAAGAAGAGATCACTTCCCAAAGACAGAAAGTGGGCCAGCACTCTAAGATGAGTGTGGCCTGGTAGTCCCCAAACCCCTGACTTAAAGCCTCTCCCCTGAAGGTTTTGCCATCAGGTAGATGTGACTTCCATGACTTCATTGCTGACCACTTGTGGAATTGCAGACCCTGGGGATGGGGATGGGGGGAGTCTGTTTCCTGCTTCCCAGGCACCTTCTTGAAGGTGCCAGGTATCAGGGTCTTATCATCTTCAGGGGTCTGTTTTAAGATTACAATGGGCAGATACTGGTCATGTTTGAGGAATCTGGGTTTCTGAAAAGACAAAGTCAGCAAAATTAATCTTTATCTAAAGAATGCATTCCTCCAGGGCATAGTTTCTACTTTCTCATCGCTGTGTTAGGGTTTAGGAACAAGACAAAATGGCTTCTGCTATTGGTCTGTCCTTTCAATAGGCGAAGTATCTTTAATGTAAACACAGAACTCAAAAGCACAAAGAAAAAGAAATCCAGAATTGACTATATATAAGTGGATCATCTGAACAGCAAAAATGGCTATAAAAACAAAGTTAGATATTTGAAAGAAAATGCTTGCTATTGAAATGACATTGGATTAATGACCCTAATATACAATGTATTTTTATAAATCAGTACAAAGTAGACATCAACAGAATAAAAGATAAAAGATGAACAGGTTATTCAAGCAAAAGAAATACAAATGACTGATATACATTTTTAAAAAATTGACAACTTTTGCAGGGACAGGGAAGATGCAAGTTCAAATAATAGCATGGAACCATACATTTCCTATCATGTGGACAATATTAAAAACAAAAGCAAATTGTCTGACTATATCAGAAACGGTGAAAGTGTGAAGAAAGAGAACCAGAGAAGAAATGCATTTTAGTGTCTTCCCTGCATTCACTGTGTTTGGAAACAGACTCTTCTCTGCATTCAAGAAGCCTGGGTCATTCAAAGGGGAGGGCCATATCCTTTCAAGTTTTTTTTAAATTAAACATTTTATTTTGAGGTAATTGTAGATTCACAAGCAGCTGTGAGAAATAATACAGAGGCAATCCCTGTGTGCTTTACTATATTTTCTCCAATTTGTAACATCTTTTAAAATTAGAGTACAATATCACAATCAGGATAATTGACATTGATATAGTCAAGCTATGAGCATTTCCATCACTAGACTCTCTCATGCTCTTTTATAGCCATTCCTACTTCCCTCCCACTCTCACCCCCTCCTTAATCTCTGGCTACCATTAATCTGTTCTACATTTGACTAATATTGTTGTGTGAAGAAAGCTATGTAAGTGGAATCATACTGTATGTAAACTTTTGGACTGGCTTTTTTTCACTCAGCAAAATTCTCTGAAGAGTCATCCGGGTTCTTGTGCATATCAAGAGTTCTTTTTTTTTTTTATTGCTGGATAGCATTATATGATGTGGATCTCCTTAAAGGAACCAGGATCAGTTATTTTCAGTTTTTTGGCTATTATGAATAAAACTTCCATAGATATTCATCTCCTCATTCAGCATTGGGAAAAATGGGAAAAAATGTTCAAGAGTGTAATGGCTGAGCTGTTGAGTTGTTTAGTAGTCACGTCTTCAAGTTTTTTTTTTAACTGCCAAACTATGCTCCAGAGTGGGTGTACCATTTTAAATTTCCACCATGAGTATTTCTCTTCATCTTTACCAAGAGTTGGTGTTGTCACTGTTATTTATATTAGTCATTATAATATCGTGCAATAATATCTCTGTGGTTTTAATTTGTATTTCTCTAATGGCTAATGATGTTAGACATCTTTTCAGTGCTATTTGGCTTTTTTGGATTGCATTAACATTTTTTATTATTCTATTTTCATGTATAGCATTTTTGAGTGCAGAGCTTTGTATGGTTATGTATTGGTTACTCTAGTTGTTACCTTATATACATAACATCATAGTACATTTGTTTCACAATTTTACTAGTTTGGCTGAAGTCTAGAAACTTTACTCACCTTTGTGTCTTTTTATTTCCCCCTGTTTATACTATAATTGTCTTAAATATTTCATCTGTTTATGCTTAGAACTACATCAAGTAGTGTAGCAAATTTGCCTTCACTGTCAAATATAGAAAAGGAGGAAGGAATGTTTATTGTATTTACTGATTTTTTTTGCTTACAATGCTTTGTCTTTTTTATTGATCTTCCAATATTCTTTCTTTTATCCTGCTGCTTTCAAGATTTTTCTCTATCTGTGGTTTTAAGACATTTGATTATGATTTATGTTGTATGAATTTTAGTTTATTCTATTTTGGTTTGCTCAGCTTCTTGAACTTGTAGAGTTATGACTTTTGTCAAATTTATTTCAGCCATTGTATTTTTAAATTATTTTTCAGCCCTGTCCTCTTTCTCTTCTTCTGAAACTATGATGATACAAAAGTTAGATCTTTTTTATTGTCTCACAAGTCCCTGAGGCATTGTTCATTTATTGTTTTTCTGACTATTTTTTACCTCTATTTATATTGGGTAATTTCTACACCTGTATTTAGCTTACTGATTTCCCCCTCTGTTCTCTCTAATCTGCTTTTGTGAGCCCACTTATTCAATTTTTTAAAAAATTCAGTTATTGCATTTTTTGTTCTAAAATTTCTGCTTAATGATTGTTTGTCTTCTTTTTTTTCTGAGACTTAAAAATTTTTTTTTCTAAGTATGTTTATAATTGCTCACTGAAGTTTTTTATGATGGATATTTTACAGTCTTTGTCAGGTAATTCTAATATATCTACCATCTTGTTCATTGCCTGTTTTCATTTAAGTGAGATTTTTTTGGATTTTGATATTTTTTATTAAAAACTGGACATCTTGGGTATTATGTTATAAGATTCTGGATCTTGTTTAAACCTTCTGCTTTTAGTTGGCTTTATCTGACACCTCTCTGGCAGGGGAAGAGGGTAGCTGCTGTCAAGTTGGAATAGAAGTTCAAGTTTCTCACTCAGCCTCTGTTAGCTTCCAGAAGTTGCATGAAGTTGAGGATTCTGAAGTGGCTTATCACTAGGCCTTGGATCATACCATCCTGGCTACCATAAGAGTGATGTCTTAATACTTTCTGCATGGCCTCCTCTAATAATACAAGGGGTGTCTTGATAGCACTTAGGAGTAGTAAAAGTCCTGACTCTCCACTAGGCTTACAGTAGGAAGTGGGTGGGATGCCTCCTTACTGCTAGTTGGGAATAGAAGTCCCAGTTTCCTGTAGGGACACCATAGTGGAGTAGGGGGTTGATAATTACCACCCACAGAGATGAGTGTCTTGACTCCTAGCCTTTTCTGATAATCATAGTGGTGTGTGTGTGTGTGTGTGTGTGTGTGTGTGTGTGTGTGTGTGTGTGTAGTACTGGGGTGGTGTTGGGGGAACCTCCATTCAGCCCCACAGTGTGGGAATCTAGGCTCTGTACTTGGCCTTTCTTGGCAGGAGTTGGCAAAAGACCCAGTTTTTTCCTGTAGTGTTTGGTGGGAGTAGAACAGTTGTCTAATATTTTTCTTCTTTACTAGGTTTTCTTTTTCCTGGTCCTTTAAATAGAGACAGTAGACTTTTGTAGGGGCTTCCTTCCTTCCTTCTCTTTTTTCTTTCTGTCTGTGTGCATGGACAATTCTGAGTTGCTGGCTTCTTCAGCTGCAAGTCTAGGGTATACAAACAAAACAAAACAAAAACAAAACAAACAAACAAACAAACAAAAAACCAGGGAACTCATCACCGTGTTATTATTCTTTGGGTTCCAAGGTCCTTAGTCTGTCTCCTTTACTCCAACATTCAGACTCTTCTTATGTTTCTTTTATATATAATATGTAGGACTTTTAGATGTACTTAGTGGGGGGTTGGGGAAAATTGTGAGAATCATCCTGCTTTCTGTACAGTGACTTTATAATGTATTTTCAGCATCTGCTAAGAGGGATCCTTCTCATAAGTCTTTATAAATTTCTTGAATACTATTACACTATTTTAAGTCTTATGATAGATCATTTTATCTTGTTTCAAAAGAACAACCACAAAATTGAAATTTTAATTGGAATTGAGTTAAATATATTCATATATTTTATATTAATTGAGAGAGAAATCATATTTTTATGGTAGTAAGTCTTACATCCAAAAACAGGCAATATTCTATTTCTTCCTAGTATATTATTTTCTTTAAGATCTAATAGTTTTTTAAAATACAGGTTGGATACTTTTTATTGTAAAATTTATTCCTAAAAATATCTATTTTATTTACTTTGTACCATGAAATCACTATTTTTCTCCATTTATGTCTAGCACAGATGATATTGATTTTGTATTCCTACTTTTTACCCAGTCATTTTGCCAAATATCTTTACTAATTGTGCATTTTTCACTAAAACCTTTTGCATTTTCTAGACATGCAGTCATATTATCAACAAATTTTAAAAAATAATTTGGTCCTAATATTTATAACAAGGTTTATTGCCTCATTAGCTTAGTGACTAAATAACGATAACTGAAAAAAACCCCCCTATTTCTCAATGTCAATTAGTCCAACAAAATTGAAGGCTAATTGCCTGTGAAAATAAGTTTTCTTGCATAGATTCAATTATAAAGGATAAAGAGAAAAAAGGAAAATACAGGAATATTATTCCATTTAAAAAAAAACAACAAGAGTATCTTTATGCAGTTATATGTATAATATATGTGTATATGATTATATAAGTAAAGGGAAAGTCAGAAAAGATATCAATAAGATTATGTTGGCAGTGAGAGATAAGCAAAAACAAACAAAGAAGATTGCATTACACTAAGATGTTGGTCACCATAGAAACAACACATGTAATATAATCCCATTCATGTTAATTTACAGAGTTCTGTAAAGAAACACATGGAATGATGACCAAAGAAATGTTAGTGGTGTCATGATCTCAGATGGGATTTAAGAAGAATTGATTTTTATTTTTAATGCATTATTAAAAATGTTTGCTATGATAATATGTTATATAATTATAAAAATACAAGATAAATCTCTTTTTGTTCATGACAGAAATTAAAAAAACAAAAGCAAAATACCATAAAGACAATTCTAGTTTAAGAATCAGCCCAGTCCTTTCACAAATCTGTGCTATATTGGTTAAGTTTTTTGATGGAAAAAACTAGAAACTGAAATTATAATAATAAGGACTAGATAATTAATTAGAATAGCCTGAATTGAAAAGAACATTTTGCAATAGTTTTTTTTAGAAGGATAATAGCTTAAGCAGTCCCAAAAAGTCTAGAAAATGGCAATCACAGGTCACTTCCTTATTACTTCAGGGTGAATACACTCTGATTTTTTTTTCTCCTGGGGATCACTGGGAGCAAAATTTACAGTCTTATGTGAAAGAGACTGACTATCCTAGTTTGGGTCACATGCTTAGTACTTGTTCAGAGGAGGTTAAGTGACTGGTTTAGCCCTGTCTAGATTATATGCAATGGAGAAAGGCAATTCTTTCATTAAAGAGCATTGGGGTTTACTAATCAAAAGAAGGGAACACTCATTCTGGGAAGGTAAAAATTTACCACATATCCTTGCTAGGACTCATAAAAACTGATGGTCTGCCAGAGCCTGGGTTCTCTGGTGGAATGACCAGTGCTCAGTCTGTGTCTGGGTTCCTCTTCCTTCTTCTTCTCACACTTGGGGTTCACCCTGCTTTTCTCCCCACTATGTACACTCCAAGGACTTTTATTTTTAATTATTTATTTATTTCCTCAAACCTCACAGTCTCTGCCACTATTTTTCCTTCACATCTGTCTTGCCTGCAGAAGTTGTCTCACTTTTTAAAATGGACTCAACAAGGTAACAATAAATCAAACAGAGTAAAAAGATCAAGATGCATTACAAGCCATCCATCCTCAGTAAAAGAGACAAATGACCTGAGAAAAGTCAGTTTAAAAGAAATAACTATCACGAAAAATTAAACTTTTATTGAATCCATAAAACACCCCAGGGGAGATATAGGAACATGATTGGTGGAAGAAAATATTCTTAACTGGTGTACCCTGGCAGCAGGCTGTTAGATATCCACTGAGATGAGTACCACCTATTCAAAACAAGCCTACGAGACTTTAAAAGAGGAAAATTTTCTTCTTGACACAAAGAGGCCCACATGTAGAGATTTTGTTCTGTGGTGGGCACTCCGCCTCAAGGCTCCTTTCTGTGTGTGGTCACTGTTTACCAATGCTTACTGGCTTAGAGCAACTCTCATGGGTCTACTGAGGTGAATCTGCTTCTAGCCTCAGGTGTACAGGTTGACTGGGGCATCTCTGCACTGCTCTAAGCCTAGGCTGAAGGAGCAGCCACCACTGGGAGTAACTTTTCTCATGGAAATGGCCCAAGTGGGAGAGGACAAGCCCACATGCCAGTACATTGCAAATTTTCTTTCAAATCACATATGATAACATTTCCTAGGCCAAAGCAAATCATGTGATGTATTCAATGTCTAGGGGCCAGAGATTGTGGCCAGGTTGTGACAGTTTTGAACAGCAATAAAAACCTCATCAACAAGGGTACCTGTATAAACAACGTTTGTGTACCTAACCCTGAATTGTACCCCACATCTTTCTAATTTAAAAATAAATAAAAAAGAAGATAAAAAAGAAAACAAACAAAAACAAAACAAAAAAGATGCTTTTACAAGATGCTGTTGGACTGGGTCAGAAGATAATCAGAGAGACAAAAGCTGGGTAGATGCGTTCTAGAGTGACTTCCCCCACCCCACTCCACCAGTGGACTAACAAAAAACTTATTTTAAAATGTTGAAAGAAGATAACATGGAAAGAGAGAAGGAAGAAATCTGGAATTCTATGTTAAATGTCAAACTCTCATTATTTTGAAATGACAATATGGTACACGATTAGGATTTTCTATATTATTTTCAGCATTTTCCACATTTTCCACCCATGAACATCTAATGTATTCATAATCAGGAATAGAGAAAGAGGAAGAAAGAAGGAAAGAAAAGGAAGGAAAGAAAGACAAGAAAAGAGAAAGAATTGGAAGGGAAGGAAAGGGAAATGGAGGGGAGAGTCTTTGTCTTCTTAGGTAATGGAAGCAAGAATAACACAGCCATTGATAGAGAACATTTGTTTTCTTTTTTTAATCTCTTTAGCTTTTAAAGGGAAAGTGAGTGCTACAAAACACCAATTTTTCTGTGCTAGTTAGATTCTGCTCTCAGGGAAGAGACTACAGATCACATTTTTATAAGGCATTGATTTTTTTCTTAGAGGGCAAGAGATAGAAAACCTTTTAAGGAATTAATGCTCATTTTCAATTCTGTTAAAAGGGTGATTATTCAGTGGGTCAAGGATGTTGACTTTCTTCTATTCCTCTTCTCTTAGTTTCCTCATCTGCAATAGGAAGAGGCTGAATGCAATGATCTCTAAGAACCCTTGAAGATCTAACTTTCAGTAATTCTAATATTCTTCCACAGTTATCTCCAGGTCTATTATTTGAAAACACATGCTTCAAAGTGAGAGGTCTAATTCTGTACCCTGCTTTATATTGACATTTGTATAGTAGCTGATACCAAAACACATTTTTATTTTTGTTTCTAGTTATATAAATATTCATATGTTTAAAAATTTAAAAATACAAAGAAATAAAAAAACACTGTAACCTCACTCTTTTAACTATTACAATATGTTTTAATATTTTTTCAGTGCATTAATATAACTTATTTTGAACAATTATTGATCTCTTTTTTTAACTTTATATACTTTGACATTTCTTCATGCAATTAAATTATATTCTAAGCAATTATCTTTAATAGTTAGATAACATTTGGTAACTTTAAAATTTTTCTTTATACATTGTATTATCAATAACATATTTTTTGACCTTTATGTTCTTTTAGTATGGGGTAGGGATTAAATTTATGGGTTTCATTATTTGACAGCCTGAATTTGAAATGCTGTTATTTATAGACTGTGACTCTGGAAAAGGGTCTTAACGTTTCTAAGCTTTATTTCCCTGGTCTACAAAGTGAAAATACAGTGCAGTACCTGTATATATTGTCTATATAAGGGCTATATGTATTTAAGACTATATATTGTCAATAAAAGGTCTCAAATAAATAATGATTGTGCAGCAGGGCAACATTTGAAGTTGTACATCATATGCCTTATACCCTACCCTGCCTTCTTCTGTCCTCACTGAGTTTCTTTGCTTTCATTCACATTGTGGTGTCAATTCTTCCACAGTTATCTCAGTTGTAGAATTGACACCTCACTCTCTGTGGAACCAGAAAATGAACATTGCAAATACTTGATCGTTACATTCCAGTAGTATCCATTTGAATAAAAAGAAGATAAATCTGTATATATACTCGTAGAGTAATTGGCCCTGTTCCCAAACTGGGTAAAATATAACATGAGCTGAAAAGGGAAGGGAAGGGTGGAACCATCATGGGTCTCCCTTGTATCTCCAGCACCTCTGAGAAGTTTCAGGAGCTATGTGCTCTTTGCATTTCTGTGCCATGAGAATAAGCCACAGATGACATGACATAAAGCACTCATAGTCCACTCTTCTAGTTATGACTCTTTGAGATCCAAACGGCTCAGCCTCAGTCTGATCATGTGCTTTGAATAACAACCTGTTATGCAGCCTGGAACACACATGATCATGAGACTCTGATTCCTTAGAGTCTAAAGGAGGCAGACTATACAGAACAAGAAGGGAGGTAAACCCACACCTAAAAGGTGCCTAGCACTGATCCTCATAGTGTAAGTACTCACTGCACTTGAGATATTCTCAGCATATCCAATTTTTTACTCAATAGAAAACATCCTAGTATGTGCATATTTTTCTGATTTTATTTTTATATGATAATTTATTTAATTTTTAAATTGACATAAAATTATATTTTTTATGATGTACATGATGCTTTAGTATATAATTGTATTTTGCAGGGATCAAATTAGGCTAATTAACATAGTCATTAACTCACATACTTTTTTTTCTTGGTGAGAACACTTGTAATCTACTCTTAGCAATTTTTAAGTCTTTTATTATTTCTTTAAGAGAATATCTTAGGAATGGAATTGGAATTGGTCTTTTAAGTATGACTATTTTTAAGGCTTTTAGTAAATATAGACCATCTTGCTCTCAGAATGATTTAAGAAATTTATACTCTAATGAGAGCATCTACTTTCCTATGCTTCCACCATTAATTAGTATAAAATACACAACTAAGTTTCATTTTTATGATTCTAAAAGTAATATATATGTATGCTTACTGTAAAAGCACCAAAATTTTGTTTTATAAAAAGCAAGTACATATTTTGACAAAATTAGTTCTGAATCCTTATTTTTAAGGTAAGATAGTATTCTACGGTATGATCAAATGTCATTTAGTCCTTTCTTAATAGGCATTTAGATTGGATACATTATTTTTGCTACTTGCTAAGTTTTACAGTTCATCTTGAACATACAGCTTTGATATTTTGTCCAATTATGCCTTTAGTATAATTTTTTAAACTGTTATTATAGTGTAAATTTTATAAGTGAATTTGCTGAGACAAAGGATAAACAGCCATATAAGTTTAATTTGTTAATTACTCATTACCAAGTCATTCCTTAGAAAGACCATGCTAACTTATACTTACTTCAGTGGAGGTCAGTTTTGCATAACCTTGATAAGACTAATTACCATTATTTTTAAGCTTTATTAATTTTCAAAAGCAAAAGAGACATAATCCCTTTTTATAAACTATATTTCTTGATTTATTAATAAGCAAGGTTTTCGTTTATGTTTATCAACTATTTGCATTTGCCTTTGGGGAGTCTCTCCTTTTCAATTTTTTTAATTAACTGACTTTTGTGTTTGCTATATATGTATGTATATATATAATATTGTATCAATTATTACATATTATAATTTAATACTATATTAATATATTTTATTTATTAGAGAGACTATTATTAGATATTTAAAATATTTTTCTAGTTTTCTGTTTGAACCTTAGCTTTTTTTTAATGTAAAGCTTAGATTGACCTTCTTAATCCTAGATTGCAAACATACTTTTCTAAGTATTCTCAAGTTTTCTTTAAATTTAATTTTCCTTATCTGAATCTTAAATTCCTGTAGAATTATTTGGCTATTAGATTAGCTATTAGCAGGTCGATATTGGGGTGCCGTAAGCGTGTGTTTCACTGTACTCCAGTCTGAGCAATGGAGTGAGACTTCAACTCAAAAAAAAAAAAAAAATCAGAATCTAATTTTATTTTGTCCAAATTTAGTTTTTCTAAATATTTCTTACCTATTTTCATAGAAATAAATAAGATCACAGTACCAATTTTTGTTAAGAAATATTTAATTTTAATTTAATGAAAATTATGATGACTTTATGGATTAATTTAGGGGAGAATGACATCTTGGCAATAATGAGTCCTTCCATCCAAGAGCATATAATATTATTATCTCATAATTACATCATTTAGACAAGTTTTGTAGTTTTTTTTCCAGGTAAGTCTTGTTAAATTTATATCTTTTTATGTCATAATGTTTGTTCTTTATTATCAATATAAATTTTGAAAATAATTCTGGTTGATAATTATTGGCATTACAGCTCTTTCTATCTGGCAATCCTTCCGCCTCAGCCTTCCAAGTAGCTGGAACTACAGGCACGCGCTACCACGCCCGGCTAGTTTTTGATTTATTGTAGAGATGAGGTCTCGCCAAGTTGCCCAGGCAGGTCTCGAACCCTCGGGTTTAGGCAATCCACTCACCTCGGCCTCCCAAAGCGCTGGGATTACAGGCTGAGCCACCGAGCTTGGCAATTTTAAATACAAAAATATTTATTTTAGATTCGGGGTACATGTGCAAGTTTGTTACATGGGTACAATGCATGATGGTGAAGTTTGGGTTTCTACTGAACCCATTATCCAAAGAGTGATCATGGTGGTTTTTCAGCCTTTGCTCCCAACCTTCCCTCCTCCCTTTAGGTGTCCTCAGTATCTATTCTCATCTTTATGTCCATGTGTATCCAGTGTTTAACTCCCATTTAGAAGTCAGAACATGCAGTATTTATTTCTGTTTCTGCATTAATTCACTTAGAATAATGACCTCTAGCTGCATATATATTCAGCAAAGAACATGATTTTGGTTTTTTTCATAGTTATGCAATATTCTATGGTGTATATGTACCATTTGCTTTAACCAATCCACTATTGATGGGAACTTAGGTTGGATCCACGTCTTTGCTATCGTGAATACTGCTGTGATAAACATGCGAGCGCAGGTGTCTTTTTGGTAGAACAACTTATTTTGCTTTGGGTATACACTCAGTAATGAGATTGCTGGGTCAAATGGTAATTCTATTTTTAGTCCTTTGAGAAATCCCCAAATTGCCTTTCTCTGGGGCTGAATAAATAGTTTACAGTGCCACCAACAGCATATTAGCACTTTCTTTTCCCCACAGCCTCACTAGTATCTGTTGTTTTTTGAGTTTTTAATCATAGCCATTCTCATTGGTGTGTGATGGTATCTCAATGTGTATTTTTTAAAATTTTTACATTTTTTTTAAAGATGTGGGTTACTGTGATTTTTATTTGCATTTCTCTGATGATTAGGGATGTTAAACATTTTTTCATGTTTGTTGGCCACTTGTGTGTCTTATCTTGAGAAGTGTCTGTTAACAAACTTTGCCTACTTTATAATGAAGTTATTTGTCTTTTTTCTTGTCAATTTGTTTAAGTTCCTTATAGATTCTGTCTATTAGACTTTTGGGTTGTTGTTTACTCTGTTAATAGTTTCTTTTGCTGTGTAGAAGTTCTTTAGTTTATTTGGGTCCCACTTGTTAATTTTTGTTTCTGCTGCATTTGTTTTTGAGAACTTCGTTATAAATTACTTGCTCAGGCCAGTGTCCAGAAGAGTATTTCCTAGATTTTCTTCTATGATTTTCATAGTTTCAGATCTTACATGTAAATCTTTACTCCATCTTGAGTTATTTTTTTTTTAAGAGGTGAGAGGTAGGGTTCCAGTTTCATTCTTCTGCATTTGGTTAGCTAGTTTTCCCAGAACCATTTATTGTATATGGTGTCCTTTCCCCATTGTTTGTTTTTGTTAACTCTGTTGAAGGTCAATTGGTTGTAAGTGAGGGTCTATATTTCTGGGCCCTCTAATCTGTTCCATTGTTCTACACATGTATTTTTGTTCTATTACCATGTTGTTTTGATTACTGTAATAAAGTTTGAAGTCTTGTAATGTGATGCCTCTGGCTTTGTTATTTTTGCTTAAGATTTATTTGGCTATTTGGGCTTTTTTTTGTAGTTCCATATGAATTTTAGAATTTTAAATACTTAAAAAAATTTACCAAAATCAATCTGCAAATTAGTTAATTCATATTTAACCCATTTTTTTTTTTTTTTTACTGGAATGCCCTCCAAGCTTCTAACTGAAGATTTCATACTTTATTTGTAATTGATTATAATCAATTGATAAACTTGTTAAGAATGAAAAATCCTGGGCCTCACCCCCTCCAATTTAGTTGACTTGAGAGGTCCTAGAAATCTACAGTTTTAATAAAAATTCTAATTCCAGGTAGACAATTGCCACAGTTTGAAAAGTTTTGCTTTCAAGTGGTTTCCAAAGATCTCAGCTAGTATTTTCTTTTCTTTTTTTTTTCTTTCACATAGGGTGAAAATCCCAACAATGTTAGAATCAGAATTTATCTCTATTTCTCAGTCAAAAAGGCAACCAACTTTTAAGTCACTGAAAATTAAGCTTTGTAAGGGCAGGAACTTTTATTTTTTTGTTTTGAACAGTGAATGATACAAATGAGTTTTTGTCAAATGAAGGCGTATATGCTTTAATAAAGGCAACTGATTATTTTCAAAATACTTTTGAATTATGACTTGAGATCATTTATCTCCTTTCTCTTTTAGTGGTTCTCTCTTCTTGGATATTTAGAAAAACAAAGCTCCCTGCTATGACATGAATGTGTCCCCAAAATTCATGTGATGAAACTTAGGAAGCAATGTGACAGTATTAAGATGTAGAAAGTTTAGGAAGTGATTAAATCATGAGGGCAGAGTCTTCAAGAATAGAATCTGGAACTTTATAAATAAGCTTTACAGAGTGGGTTCCCCCCTTCTGTTTCTCCTGCCATATGAAGAAATAGCATTTGTCCCCTCAAGAGAACAATCTCATCCACAGGAGGATGTCATTGTTCAAGCAGAAGGTAGCCCTTGCCGGAGACTGAGCCTGCTGGCACATGGATCTTGGACCTGCCAGCCTTCAGAACTGTGAGAAATAAATTCTGTTTTTTATAAATGACCCAGTCTTCTTATTTTGTTATACAGCATAACCAGTCTGATTTTCTGAATTTGAAGGTATATGTATGACCATTTTCGAACCTTGATCTTCTTCATAGAAATGTATAGCAGTTTTTCACTTCTTGCTTTAAGTAAGAAAAAGGGAAAGCTCGTATAACTAATTATGATTTAAAAATGCATTATTTTATTTTTGGCAGACATGCTGTTATTTAAAAATAAAAACTACTAGGCAAAATGATTTGAGAGGCTGAGACAAGATGATTGCTTGTGGCCATGTGTTCAAGACCAGCCTGGGCAACATAAAAAAAAAAATAGCCAGTTGTGATGTTGTGTGCCTGTAGTCTTAGCTACTTGCGAGGGTGAGGTAAGATGATAGCTTGAGCCCAGGAGTTCGAGCTATGATTTTGTCATTGCACTGCAGCCTGGGCAATGGAGCGAGACCTTGCCTTTAAATAAATAAATGAATAAAGGAAATAAACATAAAAACCAAGTCATAGCACAATTTGTGAGGAAAATATCTTGAAGGTCTTATTCATATTATTTGACAATGTTTTTCTTATCATCATCTCTTAGCTGATAAGAAAAAATTCTTTATTTTTAAAATAACATGTTTTATCCTAATTAATATATTCTAGAGAAAAAAATTTAAAAAATACCCTCATCTATTCATCCAAAATTACTATCCATCTTGTGCACACACCTCTCTGCTCGCCATTGTAAATCCCTATCATAATCATAATTTTACCTCCATTCCATTTTCTAACTAAACTTTTGGATTCTTTCTCAGTAAAACAATAATTATCATGTATTACCTACATTACAAATATTCTAAAGAATAATACATAGTAAATATCTAAAATCTGTAGTGCAGATCATATACAGTGGAACACAAAGTACTCAGAGGATCTATTTTACCCCAAATAAATTACTATTATTTTTTCTATGAATTTTTAATATAGTTGTGATCATAGTCTATGTATAAATTTACATCTACTGTTTGTTTAAAAGCTAAAATGAAAAATAGTTCATATTAATAATATTTTTATAAACATAATGCAAAAAATAGCAAGTATGCTGACTGATGTTAATGTCGGTGATTTTGATGTCATATTTTATCCACACATTAATTAAAAATTAAATTAATTGAAGCTACTACTGGTTTATAATGATTAAAAATATCATAATCATCATCAGAAGTCATGCTAGTCTACTATTGCTATAAAATATTCTGTAATATACTCAGTAGCTTGTAACAATAAGCTCCTATTCTCATGCTTAGAGGTCTGTAAGGTGGTTGTTCTACATGATTCATTCTGGGCCCACAGTGGAGTTGTGGTGGCTTTCTAGAGTAGGTCATTCTCAAGGTGATGTCTAAAACTCCCAGGGGAGCTAGTGGAACCATAATAATTCTCCTAGTAGCTGAAACTCAGAACTGATACACTGTCACCTCTACTGATACCCATGTGAAAGGCAAGTCACTTGGTTAAATTTAACATCCAATTTCCACTTTCTCCCTGGAAGTTGAACTGGAGAGAGCAAATGTGGCAGTTTACCCTCTTCTTCATTATGGGACATGCTCAGAATTCATATAAAATCACTTAAGATTGTTAAGGAATAAATTTCAAAAAAGAGATGCTTAGCCATGCTCAATGGCTCAGCCTGTAATCTCAGCTCTTTGAGAGGGGGAGGCGAGTGGATTGCCTGAGCCCGCGGGTTCGAGACACGCCCGGGCAACTTGGCAAGACCTCGTCTCTACAATAAATCAAAAACTAGCCGGGTGTGGTAGCGCTTGTCTGTAGTTCCAGCTATCTGGAAGGCTGAGGCGGAAGGATCGCCGGAGCCCAGCAGGTCGAGGCTGCAGTAGCCGGGAGCGTGCCACTGCACTCCAGTCTGGGCGACTGAGTGAAATTCCAACTCAAACAAACAAACAGACAAACAAAAAAGAGATGCTTAACATCCCTAATCTGTAATAGTTGAAATTATTTGACCTGCCATGACAATTTTGCTGCGTTCCTCAAATTTTGAAGAAACTTACAGTGCATATTTTGTAAAACTGGTAATACACAAGAAAATAAGGTGTTTGCAAAATTGAAGATCAATAGTAGTTGCAAAATATTCTTGTAGTTTAGATATCCCCATATACTGATCAGTGGGAGCCCATCTGGGCTTAAAATCAGACTCTTTGATAAGGTTTTGAATCGAGGAAGCTATGTCTGAGAAGAAACCTGAAAGGAAGTTTGAGGAAATATCTAGCAAACCAATGCTCTATTAAGAGAATGTGTGTGTGTGTGTGTGTGTGTGTGTGAGAGAGAGAGAGAGAGAGAGAGAGAGAGAGAGAGAGAGAGAGAGAGAGAAAGAGAGAAAATGAGGTAGACTATACTTTGAATTTCTCTAAGATGGATGGTTGGTTAGGCTGAATAATGACTTCCAAAGATATTCAGGTCCTAATAGTTGAAACCTGTGAACACTGTCATATATGGCAAAAGATACTTGGTATGTGACTAAATTAAGGGTTTTGAGATGGGAGATTATTGTGGATTATCTGAATGGGCCAAAGTATAATCATAAGTGTTCTTATCAGAGGGAGGCAGAGTGAGACTTTATTGAAGAAATAAGGCATTGTTATGATGGAAGGAGAGATTGAAATGATGTACTTTGAAGATGGAGGAAGAAGCCACAAGCCAAGGAATACAGTGAAACCCATTGCAGACTCTGGTCTCTAGAATTGTAAGATAATACATTTATGTTGTTTTAAGTCATCAGGTTTGTGTTAATTTGTTACAGCAGTCACAGCAAACTAATACAGATGGGGCAGGCATGGTGGCTCATGCCTGTAATTATAGCACTTTGGGAAGCTGAGGTGAGAGAAATTCTTGAGGCTAGGAGTTCAAATCAGACTAGATAACATAGTAAGATTCCATTTCTACTTAAAAAAAAAAGAAAGAAAGAAAAGAAAACTAATGTGGCACCTGAAAAAGCATGTAAAATTTTTTAATTGATCAACATATTTAGATAATCTGCGCTGAAAAAAATTGCAAAAATTTTGTTTAAAGTGAAATATTTGATTAAAAGAGTTCCAGTAGGATAAGTATATCTTAGGCACCACTCATTTGTGGAAGTTGTTTGGCTTAAAGACTAGGAATGATGTCTTCCATTTGTTATGGGTTGAATCATTTCCACTAAAAAAGACTTCATAACTCCAGTACTTGTGAATGTGACGTTATTTGGAAACAGGCTTTTTGCAGATGATCAAACTACAATGAGGATATTATAGTGGGCTGCAATCCAGTATGACTGATGTCCTAACAAAAAGGGAAGATTTGGACACAGAGGCAGATATGCAGGAGGGAATATGATGTAAGGACACAGAGAATGCCATCTACAAGCCAAAGAATGCCTGAGGCTCCCAGACGCTAGGAGGGACATATTGAACAAATTCTCCCTCTCAGCCAGTTCTACTGACATCTTGACTTCACACTTCTAACTTCCAGAAACTGGTGAGATAATATATTTCTGTTGTTTAGGCCACCAAGTTTGTTGTACTATGTTTAGTTTTCTTTGGCAGCCCTAGGAAACTCATATTCAATTATCAATTTGTGTATTACAGTGCTTTTCCTCCCTCCATCCAAAACTGTACTATGGACAGCAATGTTCTCAGGTTGTCTTATTTATTGACCCTAAAGGCTGACCAAGACTTCCCCTTGGCATTTGTTTTAATCAAGTTTTATTTTATTCTATAAGTTGTATTTAAATTTTAAATATATGAATTCGTAAGTAGCTAATTCTATGTTTAATTTGGTAAGTTCCCTTGCTAAAAAATCTAGTAAAGTTTCTCTGTGTCTCTTTCTAAGTTTTTCTGTCTGTCTTTTATGTTCTCTCCCTTTCTCTCTCTGTATATCAAAATGTTATAACAGTATAGCTCACATTTCGAGGAACATAGCACAGACATTGCTTTTAACAAAAATGGATTGGTATAGCCTATCAGTAAAACTTCTCTCAAGAGCCAATTAGAGTAGAGCTCATAAGATCATCTGGAGATCACAAAAGGCTAGTCACAGAGTTAGAAAACTCTTCATTCCATGTCTTCATTTCCCATCCACCTATAGGTTTCCAAAAGCCAGAACCAATGTATATGTTTTCAATTTTAGTTGCTGAGTGGGTTTCTTTGATTTGTGTTGAGCCTACTGGCTCACTGAGTGTTATTTCTCTGTGATCAGAAAAAGAGAGAGCATAAGCTGAAGATCTCACCTGTCAGAAGTCTTGAATACAGCTGGTTCCACAGAGACTGAAGTGTTACACATCTTCCAGGGTTGATTTTAGGTACTTATATTGGGAGTTGTGCATCTTTATTTGCATGTCCGTTCTTCTCTCATTTTTTTTTTTGAGTTGGAGTCTTCACTCGGTCACCCAGGATGGAGTGCTGTGACATGCTGCCGGCCACTGCAGCCTCGACCTACTGGGCTCTAGCAATTCTTCCACCTTAGCCTTCCAAGTAGCCGGAACTACAGGCATGCTCTAACATGCCCGGCTAATTTTTGACTTATTGTAGAGATGAGGACTCACCAAGTTGCCCAGGTGGGTCTCGAACCGACAGGTTCAGGCAATCCACTCGCCTGAGTCTTCCAAAGTGCTGGGAGTACAGGTTGAGCCACTGAGCCCAACCACATCTGTCTGCTCTCATACTCTTATCAGATGGATGCCTGAGATTTAGAGGCCATCCTCTAAGAAACTTCTGAGACCCAGGGAAAATTGTCCAGAAAAATGGTGCTCAGAGCAGCTTCCTCCCAACGCCATGTGGAATGAGAGTTGGCTCCCAGGATTATATACTTCTTCTATAAGCCAGACCCACAGTGGAACTGCAAAGGTGGCTGCATGCAAGGGCTGGCTTTTCCTTTAGTATTACTTATAGAGACTGATGCCTGAAATAAGTATTGGTGAGGTGATGGCGGATGGAGCGAAGCTGGGTTAGTGAGTGAAGGAAAGCTGCTTTATGAATTTGGTTTCTGTGATGTGAATAATTATAGATCTGAAATGTGTGAAGTCATTGTCACACGTTTTAGTTGCAACTATTGCCGAGAAATGACATTTTTTTGGAGGGCTTAAAGAATAACTTTATGGGATTTAAAGCAGAGAAAAATTCATGTCATCTTGTTCATTCTGCCATTGCTCAGAAGTCAAGTAACTGCAACAGCTAATGGTTTTAAGAGTTTACCATATGCCAGATACTGTTCTATGCATTTCTTCTGAAATAATTCATTTAATCCCCCTAAGAACCTCTTAAAGTGGGTGTTATTATTATAACTACTTTTACAGGTGAGAAAACTTAGTGAGAGAGGGTTTGAGTAATCACCGAGCTAGCAAATCAGAGGCAAATGTGTCTTAACAATTTAGCAAATAGGAAAATAGTTTTAACATGGTTTTTAAATGCTGGGAGCTTGTTTACAACTGTTAAGGATCTCCCCCAACCCCCCAAAAGCCTGCAGAGCATCAATAGCCCTGTCTGAATGAGAAGACATTTTCTTTCTTTAGTACCTGAAACATTGCTATGTTTTTGTTTTGTTTTTTTGAGTTGGAGTCTCACTCTGTCGCCCAGACTGGAGTGCAGGGGCCGCTCCCGGCCACCGCATCCTCGACCTGCTGGGCTGCAGTGATCCTTCCACCTCAGCCTTCCAAGTAGCCGAAATTACAGGCATGCTCTACCACGCCTGGCTGATTTTTTGATTTATTGTAGAGATGAGGTCTCGCTGCCCAGGCGGGTCTCGAACCCACGGGTTCAGGCAATTCACTCACCTCAGCCTCCCAAAGGCATGGGATTACAGGCTGAGCCACCGAGCCCGGCTTGCTATGTGTTTTTTACACCCAGAACTGGTGTGTGTGTGTGTGTGTGTGTGTGTGTGTGTATGTGTGTGTGTATGTGTGTGTGTGTGTATGTGTGTGTGTTGTGTGTGCTGTGTGTGGACATGAGGTGGGGAAGGAGAAAGTTGTTTAAATATATTAAGGATTAGTAGTGTACTGACTGGTGTGTTTTGCTATTATACAATATATAGTTTCTTTTTATATAGCAGTCATTTGTTTTCCTAGGACACATTGATTGATTGAGTACATATTGATAAAATGCCGACTATTTGGCATACCCTGTACTAAGCACTGAGGACACGACCGAGAACAAGACACAGATGCTCTTTGCCTTCACAACATTTAGAGTCTAGTTTGATTTCGACTGCATCTACATTATTGAGACAGAATTCGTTAATGGAGCGCCCAGAGAAAGAGTAAGTGAGGCTAAAGGAGAAATGCAGCTTTTTGGGGGAGTCACTCTCAGTGTCCCAGAAATCAGGACAAGGGGCTATGTCAAGAGTCCAGTGCTTCTGTAAACTGTTATTTCTTATATTTTTTTCTCTTTCTTCGTAAGCTGGATGAACAGATGCAAGTAGCCCCCAGTTATCCCAACTAAAGGAATTCCCTAAAAGCTCCATGCTGTGGGGAGGAGAAGGGGGTAGTCTGCAGGACCTTAAAGTTGACTGGCTTATCCAGGCAGCTGGCAGAACATCCTGCCCCTTTTTTGATAACAGGCTTTGTCCTAAGCTGTAGCCATTTGCTTGTAAGAAGGCAGATGTGAGACTTTTTGTGTTTTCTTTCCATCCTCCACTGAAATACAATTAAAAGGTCAACCAAGGATCTTGAACAAATTGTGCTTGGGTTGAGGGGAGAGAAAACAGAGGGAGCACTTTGTCGGAGGATTAGCTTGTTTATGACAGAGCTAAAAAACATTTTGTTTCAAGCTGAGTTTTATGCATTTGTCAATAAAACCAGCCTTGGAAAGGGCAAAAATCAGCCTGCTTGTCACAAAGTCCCCACATGCTTAAGAATCTAGTCCCAGCAGAGGGGCTTGCAAATGTCGGTACTCATCCTAACAGCACTCCTGCTCTGGCCACTCAGCGGGGAGGAGACATATGAAGCCTTGCCTCAGCAGATCCTGAGACAAGGACTTGAATGCAAGTAGTTATGCCAGAATGTACCAGCAAGGGAGTGAGGAAATGAAGGTGAGGAAAGGAAGGAAGTCAATACAGGCTGTGTTAATGAGCAAGTTACTTCTATGGGAAACCCAGGCTAGGTCTGACTGGGGAATTCTGAGAAGACAGTGTGGAACAGGCCTTGAATTTGTCCCACTGAAGAAACAAGGGAGCCGAAGTACATATCCACCAAATTTCACTTGTCATTAGCAGAAGGCTTTGCCTAGGGGCTCAGATTCCCCAGATCTTTTGCTTGCAGAGAAAGTTTTGCAATAGAAAAGTGCAGTTTTTGTAGTAAGAGGTGGTATGTACTGAGGGCATAGAGGTGGGCCAACATCTTTGCTGCTATGAGTGCTAGCCCTGATGCGAGGGGAAGAACAAAGATCTGGTGATCTCATCAGACCCTGGACTATATATTACCCTTTCAGAGTTGCAAGGACCTGTGAACCAGCCCTCTGAAGGTGGCTGGTAGGGAAGGAAAGGCTAGCAAAAGCAGCATGTCCTGAAGAAGAGCCTGAGAATCTGGTCCCAGGACTGGAATTCTAAATTTATATCTCCTGGAGAGCAAGGAATGTACACCATCTGAATTAGAGGTTTCAACTAGTAGTTCATGAGCCTCAGCTTCTTAGATTTTATTCTGTTTGACATACTGTGTGTGTGTTTAAATACATTACTTACCACCATATACAAATCTATAGCATTCACATAAAAATCCAAATTGCTAGCTTCTGTTTGTTTTAAATCTGATCACGCTGGGTCTGCCTTTACTGGTGACTGCATTACTGGGAGGTAAATAACAACTTTGCCTTATGGATGGAGCATGAACTTCTTTGGCCACAATCCCAGTCACTGCCTAAATTGTTCCCCTGTCATGGTTGCATTTTCCAGAGTGCCTGTACTCTTGCTTTTCTTATATCTTGCTCTAACCATTTATGTTCCCTGCCTAGCTGCTGCTGTAAACCTCTGAATGAGTAGCCCCTGATTTCTGTGACCTGTTCCCTCCATAGTCACATTCTCAGGGCCACTAGTGGACAACTGGTTTCAAGAATTTTTCTTACCCTCTATGACTCCAACCCCACAGTCAGAAGAGTGTTCAAATTCTTCACTCTAGTAACACACATTTGAGAATCTTCCTATATTTTGTTTAAATTCTTTCACCTTACGTCCCACCACTCTCATGCCTATAATACCTTTTCCAAACTATGATATCCAGACTATATTATTGGAGTCACATTTTCCTTTCCCAAACCTGACTCCTCTCTTCTCATGAAACCTGATTCTCTTCCTCCTTATAAGTGGCAAGTTAAGAAACAATAGGTTTAAACTTACTCTTCTTTTTGTCTCACAGTGTATAGCCAATCCATCGGCAAATTTTTTCAGCATTACTTCCCAAACTTCCCATAGTTATGAGTGCTATACTCCGTACCACCTCCAAAGCAAACATGAAAGTATAGGTCACAAGAATCTGTCACATTATGTTAATGGTTTCTGTCTCCTAATGGGTTCCCTGCTTTCACCATTGTTCCCCAGTAGTCTATGGTTAAGACAGCAGCCAGTGTGATTCTTTTGAAACCTAGCCCAGATCTTGTCATCTTTTGCTCAAAGCCCCTCCTTTAATTTCTTCTCTGATCTCATCTCCTACTGAGCCCCCCTCAACATCAACCTTCCCCAGCCATGCTGCCTCCTCGTTTTTCTCGGAAAATCCCAGGCATGCTCATTCCTGTGAACTTACTATCCCCTCTTCCTAAAAGGCAAATTATCTATTATCTACAAGACTCACAACCTTTAGAACCCAGATGAAATGTCAACTTCTGAGTGAGGCATTCTCTGACCACCCTATTTAAAACTATATCCCACTTCCCAACTCCCGGAAATTCCTATTTTATTTTTCTCCATATATCTCTGATCACCATCTGGCACTATTTTACTTACTTACTCATTTCCTGTCCCCTTCACAGAGATTTTGTCTGTTTTGTTCACTAATTTACCTGCATTTTCTATAGTGGGGTCTTGCCTGAGGCAATTGTATTTGTTGGATAAATCAGTCAGTGCCTTTGTCTGATTTTCCCTTCCCGAGACAGAAAATTTCTTCTCAATACCTATCTAAATATTACAAATTATCAGAACATAGGTACCTTTTTTACATCTTCCAAGAAGATTTTTCTCGTTATTTTTGTCCAACCTAACTATTGTATTTCCTGAAGTTAAAATACTAGGTGGGAAAAGACCATTAGAAATGATTGTGTGTGTATCCAGAAAATTGAGAAAGGGATTGTGTGTCTTCATGACAATTTCAAGAAGTATGTGGAGGCAGAAAAAGTGACCTCCAAAATCTGTGTGATGGTACCATCTGTGCTGCAAAGGGGTCTCTCTGAACTTACTGAACCACTCCCCCAGACTCTACCAGGCTAGAGTCAAGAAGTTCACAGTTTTCTTTCTTTCTTTCTTTTCTTTTTTTGAATATTTGAGGCAGAAAAGAAGCAAGAGAAAAAAACAGAGAATACAATATTTTAATCTAATCCGTTGCTGCAAAACAAACCACCCAGTACTTAGTGGCCTAAACAGTAAGTGTTCGTTATTTGTCACAGATTTATAAATGGGTAGTTCTGTTGATCTGGGTTAGGTACCACTCATGTCTTCTGGATTTGTTTAGATGTCTCTGTCAGCTCATGGGTGGTGAGTGGTTAGCTGGTGGAAGACAGCCTTGCTCTCCTTTATGGTGATAACTGAGAGATGAGTAAAAATGATGAGGGTGACTGAACCATGTGTCTAGTTTTTTCCAACATGCTGGCCTGGGCTTGTCCTCTTGGGTTCGCCAGGGTTCCCAGAGAGTTAGTGGAAACACCTAAAGTGTCCTAGGGGCTGGGGTAATTTGCAACTGGAATTATCATACATGCTGCTGGAAGAATTTGCATTTTCGTATTTTAATTCTCATTGAAAAATTAGGAATAGACGGTAAGTTAGTAACAGAAGGTAAGTTAGTAACATAAGATAAGCCTCTTTGCATCTATACAGATATATTGAAATCCTCAAATATAGAATAAAAGAACTTTAAAAGACAATAATACCTGCTTTGCTTAGGAAGTGTTTGGAATGGATTTGACCACATGTGACACTCTACAGAGGTAAGCATGGACTTTCACACTCAAGGAGAAAAGGCATGAACATCAAAAGCAGTCTGTTCCACTCAGTTCAGAACCCAGTGGGGATTCCAGAGTCTCTAAGCTACAGGCTCAGGATAAAGAAAAGTTTATATCTTGTATCTTGTGTAATGAAAAAGGAAAAGACTAAAATGGAAGAGAAAAAGGACTTAATGGCTATGAGGACATTGTGGAATAAGGAAATTCAGTGCAGGGCAGCTGGAAAAGGGAGAAAGTAGGATTGAGACCCAGTCCAAGTATGTCCAGGGCTTTTTGAGGCTGCTTGGTCTTGTTTTGTAATGATGTTGATGAAACACTGTTAACGTCACAGGATTCAATCATGTAGGATCCCAACAGAACAAGTTTGGGAAGCTATTTTTCCTTCATTTCCCACAATTTAATATTTTACCAAATTACTTGATGTCAGCCATGTCATAATTTAATTTCCTTCAAAATTAGCATGTTTCATTTTGTTTTCATTACTCATTATTTTGGAGACAGCCTGGCTAAACCCTTCCCACTCACGAAATTTGCTAGTCAAAATATTTTAGGAAAGGAACTCAAACATTCATTGTTTGCCTTATTAAAAACTAACTCAGGCAGATGGAGAAATAATATGACTGTGTGTGCTCTCCCCTTAGTCCCACAAGTTGTATGTCCTTACATTCATCTAGAACATAAGACCTCACATAATCGCAATCTACAAGGGCTGGGGGAATAGGCACAGGAACGCTGTTAGCTACGCTTCACATACATGAAACTGAGGTTGACTTGTCTTGCATACGGTCATAACACATTAAGAAAGTAGAGTCAGAGCTTGAGCTGGAGCTATTGGGACAAGATCAAAGTACTGCAGGAGGACAAGACAAAGGCCTTGGGGTTTGATAGTGCAGAACACACCAAGATAACTTGTCTTCTCTAGACCCTAACTTCAGGGGAAGATATTAGAAACTGTTTCTGTCTTCCATCTACTTTTGAGTCCCCTGCCTGTAGAGTTTCTTGATCCCTTTGCTTTGGTTCAGCCACATATTCATTTTTACAAAGACCTACTTGGTCCCTACTGTTTATCAAGTTCATTCTTGGGTGGTATATCAGGGAAAATAACATATTCCCTGCCCTCATGGAGGTCACAGTCTTGCACGGACATGGGTCATATGAATCTACTGCAGCAATATAAATCCTCTGGTAAGGCAAGTACAGCATGTTGTGGGAGCACACAGGAGAGGCACATAACAAAGTCTGAATTATTAATTATTATTAATTTTTTTTAAATTTAGAGTTGTGGTGTATAAGTAGGGATTTACTACATAAGTAAGTTTCATCTACAGGTTAATTTTGGAATTCTAGTTGGCCCTTTCTCCCCCTGATAGTATCCAGTAGTGATAGTCCTTGATAGTGCCAGGTACCCAGTGTGTTGTTACATACCCCTCCACCCTCCTCCGTCCTTCCATTCCCTAGCAGTGTCCAATGTCTGCTGATCCCTCCCTTGTGTAGTGTGACTAGTGTTCAGGACCTGTTTATGAGTGAGAATATGCAGTAATCAGTTCTTTGTTTCAGTGATTGTTCATTTAGTATGATGGTCTCCAGTTGCATCCAAGTTGCTGCGAAGGCCATAATTTTGTTCTTCTTTATGGCTGCATAATATTCTATTGTGTATATGCACCACCTTTTTTAAATTCAGTCCACTTTTGATGGGAATCTGGGATGATTCCATGTTTTTGCTATTGTAAATAGTGCTGCAAAAAACATACGTGTGTAGGTGTCTTTTTGGTAGAGTGCTTTATGGTCCTCTGAGTATACTCCCAGGAGAGGGATAGCTGGGTTGTATGGAAGCTCAATTTTTAGCTCTTTGAGAAATCACTACATTGCTTTACATAGAGGCTGAACTAACTTACATACAGTGTAGGAGCAACCCCTTTGCTCTACAGCTGCACCAGCACCTATTGTTTTTTGACTTATTAATGATAACCATCCTTACTGGTGTTAGGTGGTATCTCATTGTAGCTTTGATTTGCATTTTTCTAATGATTAATGAGACTGGAAATTTTGTCCTGTGTTTGTTGGCAAGCCCGAATTGTTAAGATACTTATGTTTGAGAGCATGGTTCTCATCTTTACCTCTAGCAGAGTTAGGTAGCATTGGAAGGGCAAGAGGCTGTGGGGAAAAATGCCCTTAACCAGGGCTGGGCAAACCACTGAGTGGATATGTGGCATTCTCTACCTTAGAAAACATGGTCTCAGAAGTGGGTTATGACCCAGAGCCTTGGAGCTAAATATTTTGCAGGAAGATCAATCCTGGAAAGAGACAAGTGATCCTCGTATATTTTTACTTTTACCCACACCTTTTATTCTGCTGCAGAGCATTTTTAAGTGCTAATGTTGTTAGGCATTATGGTCGGCAGTCTCACAGACTTGAGATCTATTAATTCTCCAAATAGTGCTCTGAAGGTGTTTTAATTTGTCCCCATTTTACAGATAAAGAAATTGAGACTGAGAGCAATCTGTTAACTTACTCAAGACCACACTGCCTACTATTGACTAAACTGTGGATTAGGGCAGTATGCAAGGTGTAATGGGGACAAGAGTAGGATGAAACCCTGAGGTAGGCCAAGACTCAGCAGAAAAGACTGTAGACTAAAATATATTGCTTTAAAATGTTTAGAAACAACTGGGCTAACATGAGTTGGTGCTGGGAGTCAGGCACCAAATCCAGTAGGTATGGGAAAAATAGCAGGAGCCTTGGAATAAGGGATCATAAGCAGAGAGGTGTAGAGGCTTCACGCTACCAAGTCTACTTCTATCAAAAGTAAATGGACCTAGATATGCCCTTCATGTGAGTTGGGAAGATAGGGAGGCCAGTGAAAGCCAACAGGACAAAGAAACTTGGCCAAATGTTCAGAGCAGGAAGCCAATACCTAGGCACAAACCTGGCTTGAACACACCTGGGGTGTCTGGTCTGAAGGCTGCCATTATGTCTGTTTAGGATCAATTCTGTCCAAAAATTCATAAGAACCAGTTAGATTCGCAACTCAACTTGAACTTCTCATCCTGGCCTTGAAACCAGCTGGGGTAGACTACTAGTGCCAGTACCTGAGCCTTTGTGAGGTGTAGGTTAGTATCTCCTTGCAGGTAATGACCTTGGTTGACCATTTTCCTGGTAGGATTTTATTTCAACAAAATGTATCCCATGGTCAGAACTCTCTCATTGTGGTTCTAAGGGAGAACAGACCCAGCCCTTCTGTTTTGCCAGAGACACAACCAGTGGGTTTCCCTCTTGGTTCCTTACTGTGACCTAGAACACATAAAGATTTCCTGCACAACTGGAATTTTAAATCCTGTCACATTCCTCAATAATTTTGCTCTACATCTTTAATCGGGATGCTTCCCCAAAGTACTTGTGAGCCAATGCCTATAAAAGGCACATACTAGGACTTTGAATCTGAGTCACATGTCATGGTAAACAGACATAAAGATTAGAACAAGATGGTGAGAAACAGATAGATCTTAATCACCCTCAAATAAGTGAGCACTCTTTTGCCTGAGCTCCTAGACACTTGTTCTCTGTCTACTCTGTTGATTTTATATGTGAACACCAGAGAATACTCCTAAAGCTCCCTAGTATGCAAAGAATATAGTTCTAAGCAAAAACTACACTCCCAGACTGTCTTGAAATGTAAGCCTCTCTATTATTGGCTGATGTTGTTTTCACATTCAAATCTATTTTTCTAGCCTGAGCTCCTCTCTGTCCCCTTCTTTCTCCTCTACTACAGTGACTTCCAAATACTCACTTATCTCTCAATATGTCCTTCAGGCTCACAACCCCTTGTTGTTGTTCATATTGTTCTCACTGCTTGAAAGGTCCTACACATTGCCATTTCTTGAAATTGCCCTTCCTTCAGAGACTAGCTTTCACAATAAAACTTTCTTTTATGCCTCCCGGGAGAATATAAACTTACTGTCTTTGTTGCTCATAAATCTCTGTAATAAACTTTTATTATACTCTTTTTCTCTGTTAACTTTTTCCTCTAGGAGTCTTTCCCACTAGATCAGGAGCTGCTGGAGGGCAGGGGCAATGCTTATTTTTTATCTTGCATAATGCAAACCATAGTGTCAGCCCTGCACATAATGATTCAGTACATATCTTGAGGTTACAATGATAACCTACTATCAAGTCCTTCTCAAATAATTTCCTGGGCTGAAGTCAGAGGTGTGGAGAGAGAAAGATAATGAGTTATAAATTCAAACAGACTTGGTGCCATCCTAGTGCAATTACTTGCTTACTGGGTTCATGCTACTTATCTCTCAGAGCCCTCAATTTCCTCATGTGTAAAGCAGAATTATACTCATAAATACTTGATGAAAGATCATGCCAGAATCTAGGTTTCTGAATACTGATATTACACCTGCTCCAGTATGTCCCATATGGGAGAATGTAATACAAAAAAGGATATCTATAGGGGAATGCTTGAGACACAGTCTTGCTTTCTAGCAGAGGATCCAGTTCCAAATGTTCCATTGGCCCCTACTCTGGTGACCTGGTTGTGGACTAAACAGGTTACTTTTATCTTGGTCTAAGAGCTACACTTGAAGGCAGGCTTCAGAGGTCTGCTTCACGGATATCCTTTCTCCAAATCTTCTTCCCAGCTGCGCTTTGTTCTTACCAAGTCAAAAGTAGAAGACTGTCACAAGTGTTACCATACCAGATGTGGAAGACAAGATCCCTTTCCCCCTACAGGAGAGTTTTCTGAAGTTGATGCACTTTTTACTTTCCCCACAAAAATACCTACCTTGCTGGACCTGCCTTTTTAACTAATTCCGATTCTGAGTGTGCCATCTTATCTTTTACTAATTCCAAGCCCTCCTTCTGTGGTAGTGAAGTAGCGTGCATAGATGTGTTTGGGGGGCAATTTGCTCTTTTTAAACCAATTATTTGAGTAATAACATCATGGCCTGAATTAGGCAGATGCATAGCGGAATACAATAATATACTGATATTGGTGTCAGGTTTTCCCTTCTATCAACTGTAACACCTTAGGAAGGTTTCTTAACACCTCTCAACTTCAATTGTAAAATAGAGATGATCATATCTACCTCCTAAAGCTGTTGAGCGTTGAATAAGATAATGTGTGTGAAGAGCCTATCACAGTAATTGGCATGAAATAGGTGTTTGATATATGTTGACACTTTTTTTCTCTCTTGAAAGTTAAAACAACAAGATCCTTTTTCCATTTGACTACTGGTAGTCAATTTCTTCTGAGGAAAGCCTGGAAAGTTAGCACCAGAAACCCGAATTTTTTTTTTTTTTAAATCTCATCACTTTCCGTCATCAAAGGGAAGAATACTATCAAATTATTTTAAACTCTCTGCAAAAGTGAATTTTTGATAACACCGTTCTGCTTTGGAGTCTTCCTAGCCTACTTAGTACTTGCTTACTTAACAATCTCAAGGCTGTCACATGGTTCTGCTCCAAGTGGCTCAGGTCCTCAGTTCTTAGCAGCAGATGTATGCCCCATTGAAAGTCATGGACATTATTGACTTAGAGGAAAATGATCTTCTAGGAAATTTTTGGTTAAGATGGTGCCATTGTTTTTGTCCTAACCTGTTCTGGCTGCCAGAAACTCAACACACTGTTACCTGGGTCATGAAGACCAATCACTTTCTCCTAGCTACTCTTTCCCAGACCCTCCCAAGCATTACTACTGGAGCAGAGGAGCTCTTCTTTCATCTCTAGAAGTTGAGTTGGAAGCAGACATGAAGCAATCACTCACACCAGAAAGCACCCCCTTCACCTTCCTTTCAGATGTGTGTATTAAATACCTACAGTTTTTATCATAAGGTTCTTGGAAAACAGAAATGATAGGATGTGGTAAGAAGATTTTTTACCAGCCCTAGGAAATCAAACTGAAATCCTTTCTTGACTATGTTCTGACTTAAAGCAAATCACAAGAGATGAGGGATACTTGAGGAGTCCTCCTCTTTAGATAAACAGTGCAGAGCAATTATTGAGAGCATGAGTTTTGGAATCAATTGCTATAGCTATGAGTCTGAAATCAGCACAGAAATGCGACCATGGTCAAGGTCCTGAACTTCTCTATGCCCCACTTGCTCCTCTGTGCCATGGTCATGATATTACTCAATTCATGCTGTTATGAAAATTAAGTAAGACAATAAATGTAAAATGAGAATGTAGTCTTTGACACTGCTTTATAAAAGCTGCAAACTACTTAAGAGTGAGTACCTCCAAGCTATGTTCTACATTCAAGAGTTTAGAAATTACTGAATGACAAGGATCCAGATTGGTTTGGATTGGATTAATTTATCAAAAATCAAAAGAATAATAGTTCACCTGAGGCAAATGTTAATTAAGTACAGAGAAAAACAAGTTGTTTTCTATTTTTATTTAAGCTATATAAAAGTGTTGTGTATTCTAATTCTCAACATTTTATCTTAGTGAGACATTGGGCCAGCCATAGCCAGGAATGCAGCAGTTGATTGAATTTGCTGATCTGATTCCCAGGCTTACATTTCCTTATTGATTCATTTTTATTTACTGTCTCTCTAATCTCCCCTAACATGATGGAGGATGAATTCACCAAGACAGGGAAGCAACTCACTTGACCTCAGATGAAGAAAAGCCTCCCCTTAGTAGAACCACTTAAATGGGTATAAAACTTAAAACCACAGTGCTCTGATGGTCCCTCTTCCATACCCTCTGGCTATGACTTATTTCTGTTCCTCTGTATTTTGTCTTTCAGGTACAGAGAGAACCACAGCTCATATCAGCCACTTATTATCCCAGTCATATATCTGTATGTGTGCATTTTGCTCCCACACTCTAAAGCACATGAATACACAAAGAAAATGTGTATACAGGCATCTACACAAGCATACATAGATCAGATCAGAAGCTCTATGATAAACAAATACAGTGTGACCACATTTAATAGATATAAAAAACAATACTTGCAAGCACTCTTACCCATACCTTCTCTCACTCACACAGATATACATACAAACATCACAAACACACACACACACACACACACACACACACACACACACACACACTTTGGTCATGTGACTATTCTGCAAAAGTGCAAAAGTATGGAGTACATATAGTGCAAACAGACAATTCTTGTTTTAATCACATTCTTTTTATGAGAAACTTTTTCTGGATCCCTAGATCAGCAGGAGAATTCCATATCCTATTACAATCTGCCAAGAAGAAATAGATAAATCTATTAGCCTGCTCTTTGCTTGTTTCATCATTGTGACAGCCTCTCATGGGTCTGCATCCATCAGGCTCCCACACCACCTGACAACCGAGTCTCCACCACCAAGCTGCAGGTTAATAGCTCCTTAATCTCTATTTAATTGCTCATTAATAATTCCAATACTGCTTTCCTCTGTTAATTGATTAAAAAACGATTTTAGCAGAGTTGAATAATGAAGTTTGGGAACAGCCAACTATGGAATAAATTTTCTTGTCATCAAGATAATCAAGAAGAAATAGTGACCAAAACACTCCTTATTCTATTTGTAGATTTCTAGAATGACAGGGCCTTTGAAATTCAACAATATCAGCATTTCCCAAATTGTGATCCACAAGTGCTTAAACAGTTTTCTAAGGAAAACAGTATTCTGTGATCAAATAAGTCTGGCATACATGGCATACAGAGCTCTCTCACAATTCGGAGTTTTTAGTTAATATTAGCATATTAAAAGCTCTGAAATTCTACAGATTGGGACACCTATTAAATTGTTCAGCCAATCTTTTCTTTAGATTGGAAAATATATTGTTTATTTATAACATAAATTAGAGAGAGAGAGAGACAGAGAGAGAGAGAGAAAGGAAATAAGGAAATTCACCTCCCCAAGATAGGGGAGGGAGCTTCAGCTAATCTTAACCCTAAGTTACTTGACAATAAAACCACATGCTTTATGGAGCATCATTTCAGTTATCTATCACTGCATAATGGATTGTCCACAAATTTAATGACTTTACACAACAAATGATGGATTATTTTTCATAATTCTGTGCCTTTCTTATGCTGGAAGGTGGAAGATGGTTTGGCAGTGGATATTGTCTGGGAAACCTCACTTCTCTTCCACCTGGTTTCTCATCCAGCAAAAGGAGTTCTTTTTTTTGTTTATCTTTTTTTTAATCAATATTTTTTATTATGATTTTGTGGGGTACAGTTAAGGGTTAGGTGTACAATTACATTTCATTCAGGCACCCTGTGGGAGTTCTTATAAGGTGGACTTAAGACAGTATTCCCTATTGGGCAAACAATAGACACCATTAAGCTACTGAAGGCTTAGCCTCAAAAGTCAAACATCACTCTGTGGTATATTAGACTAAACGGTCATAAGGCCAGGCTAGATTCAAGAGTTATATAAATTGACGCTCCTCTGTGGATGGAAGTATTAACAAAAATCACATTGCAAATGGGCACTTAAAAAGCAAGAAGAAGCTGTTGTGGTTACCTCAGAATATAATCTACTACACACTGCTGAGCAGTTTTTGGAACATAGTTCAGAAAAAGCTAATGTAGAACAATTTTCACATTTTCAAGGTTAGGATACTGAGATTCATGGATTGGAATGATTTGCCCAAGAGCAGATGACTGTTAATCAAGAGACCTAAGATTAGAATCTTCAAGTCTTCTCTCTGCACTATGGTGTTCCTAAAGGATGCGCTACTGATTGTGAATGGTGTGAATGGCATCCAAACACACACTCTCTGGATTTTGAGAATCTTAGACCCCGATCCTGGTATTCTAAGAAAGTCCAGCTTGCTAAATCAGGACTAACTCCATAAACTAAAGATGAAGCTTCTTGTGCCTTCATTTCATGAATAATAGATTTTTGAAATAGCCATACATGGAGACTCTGAGTGGCATATGCTAGGTGAGCTATCTCTTAAAAACTTCCTTGTAAGATAGAGTAACTTGGGTTTTTGTGCTGCCATCATTTGGTTATATTTCCTGGATCTCAAATAAGTCCTGCATATTTATAGTCCATAGTTCGATTTTTACCTAATCTCCAATGTCTCTTAAACCACAGTCAAGCCCAGTTTTTGACAACTTATAAATGAATTTACTCAATGCTCCTCTGACTTGGCAAATTATTTCAAACATGCCTTTCATGTTATTACAATGTGTAAATGCAAACCTAGTAATAATAACTCTTCCATGAATTTTTCCTGAACTAGTCAAGTCAGATATGAAAACTTTACTAAGATTTTAAGTCTGCAAATTCAGCTCAAAACCCCTCCAATTTTTTATTATTATGACCCTTTAATTTTACATGCTCTGAAAAATTTTATTGATTCTGCTGCAAATAGATTTCATGTTTAAATGTATTGTACTAATATTTAGTCATCTCTTATTTATAATATATTGAATTTTATTTTACTATAATGCTAGTACTGTAACTCTTGAACTCTAAGATAGCCCATCATAGGAGCCACATCTAAAATTCTTTTTGAAGATGGCTAAGGTCAAATCTGCTGCATTGGTGCCGGAGGAATATTTGGTGGTGATGGCTTGATCAATATCTCAGGACACTGGCTCCTAGCAACATTGCTTAAACATTTTGCACTAACTTGACTTTAAATGTTTCAGTTTTATTTTCTCAGGAAAGCTCAGGAAAAATAAACATTAAAATGAAGGCTAATGATTATACAGAAAAGTTATGTAGTGCACTTCACAGATAATACATGAGAGTATAGCTTCATCTTCCCTCTGTAACACATTTGTTATGAGCAGAACACAACCTCTTTCTATATGAGATTTTTGGCTGATGTGTCACAGTGTGAAAGGGTCTGAAGATTACATCTACTTCCCATTCTTAGCTTGTTACAAGGTGGTAAGAACAGAGAATGAGGGATTTTGTGACTGTGATTTATACATGAAGACAAGGGGTGAGTGTTAAGTCCCTAGCCCAATATTTAAATCTAAGATTACCTGGAAACTAAGCAGGAGAAGGAAAAAAGCAGCCTTTATTATAAACACAGCCAGTATCAAATAAACTTTGAAAAATTTTTCTGGAAATGCTGTTAAAATTCAGCTCAGATCTTTATTTGTTTGATTTTTTTCATTGAAACTCAGTCCACAAGCAGCAGAAAAACAAATACCTCATGTGATGCCTGTATTTGAGATCTACAGAGAGGCAGGTTAACTGATGAAGTTCAAGTGTCAAGGAGAAAATCCCCTTTGAGCCACTTAGATCTTGGGAGGTGCCAATCTTCCAGGGCCTTGATATTAAAGTCCTTGGAGTATGAAACTAAATCTAGTTGGCAGGATAGAGTAGCAAATAACATTTTGGAGACTAGTCTAATCTGATAAACAATTAAATCACATTCCCCTGAAATTTGCCTTTCCAAATATTGTCTGTACTCAAGTCAAGATAAAAAGTCAAATTGTGAAAATGTATTGGTTTAGAAATAAAATGACCTCTAACATGAATTGAAGCAATTCCTCTCTTCATTGAGCCACTTTTCTAGAATTCTCTGTCACCTGTAACCTCTTTTCTTCCCTTTAAACTACCTGCCCTCACATTCACCCATTATACTTCCTACCTGTCTTTCTATTTATTGACTCACCAGAATTAGTCACTCATTTTGGTGCTATTTCTGCTCCAGGGTTACCTAAGTTAATATGTATGTAACTGACTTACTTGTAGTTCTTTGGAGTCAGATAAATCAGAGGCAAGCACAGAAGCAAAGAGGTTCGGAGACTGATAAGGAGACCAGCAAGGTTACTGCAACTTCAAAACACAGAGACACAGAGACTTCCATTTCACTGAGAATTGGGACCGGTTTCCTGTGAAAATGTCAGGTTCCATGGAAGCAGGTTCATAAAGGAACTAAGATCAAAATACTTTAACTTGTTCTTTTAAAGAAGTAGAACATGAGAGGGAGAACTATTTACAGTCTGGGGTGTGGAAGGGATACTCAAAGACATGTGTGAGGGAGCAAGTTGAGGTGGAAAGATGATAACAGCCTAGGTACCAGCTCCAGGGACAAGATCTATTAAGCCAACACAACAGAAGGCAACCTGAGGAGCACTCATGAGGAGATTGGATAGATACAGCTAGGGTTAAATAATCCCTAATTCTAAATTTTAAAAAAAATCAGTCATCTCTGTTTTTAAAAGCTGCAGTGGTGCCACTCAACCTTCTCAGTAGGGTGAACAGTCTCTTGAAGGCAAGTTTTCATAATAGGTCGCATACTAAGGAGCCACTATAGCTCTTACCTGTGGCAATAGCATTCATGTTTTCTCCTACCCAAAGAAACTAGAAAAAAACTTCTAATAGGGAGTAATTCAGTATATATTTTACTTAAAATAATCTTTATAGAGTTCCTGATTCTGGAATTTGGAGTAAACATTCATTTTCTCTGTTCCTACCACAAAGTACACCTGAAAGTTTTGGACATTGTGTAAAAAACAAGCTAAAAACATTAAAAGTCACAAAAAGAGAAGACAAATGGGTAAGGGACTATGGGACTCAGGAGATGACACAGTGGTAAATTTCCTAGTTTTCTTTTCACTTTGGACATTCTAGATGAGGAGTTGAAGAAGCAGCAATTCAGAAGTACCAACATATGCAGATAAAATAAGCCCCAAACAGTTTGCTCTCTGTAGTCAGAGAACAGAGTAAGTAATAGCATAACAAGACATAAAACTTTTAGACAATAATCACTCTATTACAGCCAAACATCACAGGAAAAAAATGGTGGTTTTACTCACATACACCAGCAAAGCCAAGTGGAGAGTCTAGATATCTATCCTTGTGATATTAATGGAGCACCACAACACTTCCACTGAGGGGGTGCCAAGTAGGGAGATAGGGTTTTAGTCTCCATTAGTCTTTAGAGAGACCTCTTATAGTGTCAATGGAGACCACATGGAGTTTCTAGATGTCCATTCCCAAACTTAGTAACTCATCGAAGTAATGAGACACCTCTCTCCCTCTCCATTGGGTTAGTGTCCTAGGATCCTTAATAGAACATTAGGAATTTTATCATTGCTCATCTCCTTAAGGACTCTCACTTCAGTGTTACTAGACATCATGTGAGAAGCCAGACTGGCAGTAACTAGAGCTGCCCCAACCACCCCTTACTTTAGGTGTCAAAAGAAGCCAAGCGGGGAACCTGAACTTCTACTACCACTCCCTTGCAGGCCAAGAAAAAATTAAATTAAAATTAAATTAAAATAAAATAATATAAAACATCTTAAAACATAAAAAGAAAATTTCCAGGTTTCAGTGGAAAAAGTAACTTGTCATACCAAAAACAGGGAAGATTATAAATTGAATGCAAAATCATAAATCAATAGATGGCAGCATCAAGATGACAGAGCCATTAGAATTATCTGAAAAGTATTTTAAAGCAGCCATAATTAAAATTCTTAAACTAGAAATTAGGATGCATGGGAAAAAATAACAATAAAAAGTATTCACAAAGAAATAGAAAAAACAAATAGAAATATTAAAACTGAAAATTGCTGTAACTGAAATTAAAATAATAAGCTTGATGGATAGGCAAAGTTGAAGAATGAAAAGGAGAGAGGAAAAATAATGAACTTAAAGATAGAACTGTATAAAGTGCTCAATCTAAACAACAAAGAATATATGTACTTGAAAAATAAATGAGTAGAGATCATGGACCTTTGACTGTAACAAAGGTTAGTGGTATTTATGTCTATAAAGTTCCAGAAGCAGAAGAGTAAGAGATAGGGTTTAAAGCATAGTAGAAGAAACAATGGCTAGAAACTCCCCAAGTTTGCTAAGAAACATAAATCATCAACTGATTCAGGAAGCTGTGCAAGCCCCAGATAGTATACTCAAATCCATGCCAAATGTATAATAACCAAACTATTAAACTAAAGACAGAAAACAATATTGAAAGAATTTAGAGGAAAAACAGTATTTCTTGAGTGGATGGTGGAGAGTGGGCACTTCAAATAACAGCAGATGATAAAAAAATAAAAATAAAAATCTATGGAGGCCAGAAGGAAGTAGCAAGATATTTTTAATGTGATGAAAGCAAAAACAAAACAAAGGCAACTGTTCACTCAGAATTCTGTACCCAGCAAAATATGTATTAGGAACCAAGAAGAAGTACTATGATGACACTCCCAAATGAATTAAAACCAAGATAATTTGTTATTAGCAAACCTATTCTATAAAAAAAGGCAAAGGCAATTATCTGTATTTGGGTTCTCCAAAGTGACAGAACCACTAGGATAGATGTATAAATAAAAGGGAATCTATTGAGGAGAATTGGTTCACATTATTACAAAGTGGGTCCCACGATAGACTATCTGCAAACTGGGTACTGAGAAAAGCCAATGGTGTGGCTCAGTACAAGTCCTACAGACTCAGAACCAGGGAAGTCAACAGTGCAGCTGTCTGTTTGAGACTGGAGGCCCAAGAGCCCCTGGGACATCACTACTGCAAAGCTGAGATCCCAAAGATTGAAGAATCCAGAGTCTGATGTCCATGGGAAGGAGGAGAGGAAACAAACAAACATCCCACCGGGGAAGAGAGAGAGACAGAGAGACAGGGAGACAGAGGGATAGAAAGAGACAGAGAGAAAGAGGAGAAATTCAGCAAACTACTTATCCCTTCTTCTTTTGCCTACTTTTCTGTAGCTGCATTAGCAGCCCATTGAATTGGATGGTGCCCACCCACATTAAAGATGGGTCTTCCTCTCCCAGTCTGCTGATTCATATGTCAGTCTTCTTTGGAAACACCCTCACAGACAACACCCAGAAACAATGCTTCACCAGCCATTTAGGCATCCATTAATCTAGTCAAGTTAACACCTAATAGTAACCATCCCAAGTATACCCCTTGTCAACTTGGCACCCATATACATCGTCTTAAATTATACTTCTTTTTCAAATAAAGACAATAACAAGGTCACGATTTTACCTAACATAATGCAGTTATCCTTTGTACAACCAAAACCACATTAATTTCTAACTCAAATACTATTACATAAAATTAATGATACCTAAATTTTGATATTAAGTAAGTCTTATGCTACATGATAAAGAATAAGAAAGGAAATAAAAGCAAGATATGCGCTCAATATAGGTGTATTTATGTACAAACATATTCTTTACAAAATAAGGAAGAAATACTCATGGAAATTACAGTTATGGATTCTATAACTGGTGATATGGTCATAGCTGATATTGATAACAACCTTCTTCTACTATCCATTATGTATTTCCTTTGCTTGAAGCAAATACCTTAGCTGGCCATGGTGCTTTACATGGTGGAGTGTGTTAAACTTTTGTTCCTGAGGGGTTTGAGCCATTTGTAGCCCTGTCTGGATTGGGTTGTTGCATTTTCCCATTGATCTTAATTCCAGGGCAGTCATACTAAGAGACACCCTAAGGGATCTTCTGTTTTCCAAACATACTTTTCCCTATCTCCATTGTGAAATAGTAGTACAATTTCACCTTGTTAGTCTGAATTAATCACCCTAGCCAACACTGTAATTCTCTTCTTAGCCTGTTGTCTCAGAGGTATGAGGAGCCCAAAGTGGCCAGGTGGCAGTCTTAACTTCCAGTTCAGTTAAATCATTGTTGTGTCTCCTGGTGGCAGCATTCGTCCGTCTGGAATTTAGACCTTTAGGCCAGCAGAACATAATGTCATAAACACAGGAAGAAAAGGTTTTTGCTAGTGGGTCACTAGGGGTGATGGTGAGTGGTGCTTCTTCCACTTATACACGTTGATTCCTGGACCCATGAATCCTGGCTATGGGAGAAACAGTATCACATATTGGATGTTGATTCAGAGTATATATAGTCTTTTGGAGAATTTTTCTAGAAACATTTCATACAGGGAAGGCAAATCCATAACCAGGGTAAGTGTCTGTTTTAGGCAGAACAAACTACTGCCCCTTCAAAGGTGAAAGGAATTCAATATAACTAACTTGCCACCAAGTACTGACTGATCACCCTGAGGATTAGTGCCATATTGAGGGCTCATTGTTAGTCTCTGCTTCTGGCAGATTGGGCACTGAGCTATAGCCATAGCCAGGTTAGTCTTGATAAGTAGAAGTCCATGTTGCTGAGCCCATGTATAACCACCGTTCCAACCATGGTGGCCACTTTGGCCACTCATAAGAGCCCATCAAGGGATTTTAGGGGTGAAACAGAATGAGTGATATTCATAAAACAGGTCATTACATTCACTTGATTTTTAATTCTTCCTCTGCTAGGGTCGCTCTTTAGTGAGCATTCACATAGGACACAAATATCTTAACATCTTTTGCCGACTCAAAGAGGTTCATTTACACTACTCTTCCCCAAATGGGATTTATTTGAGAAAACAAGGCTGAATCAATATTAAACAATCAGTGTAATTCACCGTATCAACAAATTAAAGAGGAAAAGTCATATAATCCCATCAATTGGACAGAAAAAGCACGTAATACATTGGACACAATAAAACCATCAACAAGTAAAGAATAGGGTAGAATTAACAAACATCTACCAAAAAATCCTCCAAACTATAGCAAATATTATACTGAAAACTTTACCCCTAATATTGGGAACCTGGAAAGAATGCCATTCACATAATTCTTGTTCATCACAGTGTTGGAAGTTCTAGACTATGCAATAAGGCAAGAAGGAAATAAAGGCATATATATAGAAAAGAAAGACACAAAATGGTTTCTATTTAAAGATGACATAATTGTTTACACAAGACATTCCAAAGAATCTGTAAAAGAATTGCTATAACTCATAGTTCACATAGGTCAGGGAATAAAAGGTAAACTTAGAAAATTCAATTATATTTTTATAAATTATCAATGAACACACAACATCAAAATTGATAAGATAAATACTACTTACCAGTCCCAGTGAGGTTAGCGGAGAGATGAACAGTGAAATAGAGCAGATAACCCAAATATAGACCTGCATAAATATGCCCAATTAATTTTTGCCAAAGCTACAGAGGCAGTTCTATAGATAAGAAGACAAATGATATTGGAATAATTGGGTATTCATACGAAAAAAACTCAATATAAATCTTGTATCACATATGAAAGTTAATCAGAAGTGATCAAATATTTAAATATAAAATGTAAAATTATAAAACTTACACAAATAAACAGAGATTATCTTTAGCTTCTAGGGCTAGACTAAAACCAGAGTCCTGTTCAAAGAATAGAGGGCATTGTCCAGTGTGCATTCTAGGTGAAAACGGAAAGTTACCTTATAAATATAGTATGGTAATCATTTGAGGAATGGGTGATTAAAGTTGACACCAAAAGCACAGTCAATAAAATGAAAAAATAAATAAATTGAATTTATTCAAAATCAAACATTTTTATTCTACAAAAGTCCTTGAGAAAAATATAAAAAGACAAACTACACTCTGGAAGAAAATATTTGGAAAATATACCTCTGAAAGAACTGATGTCTAGAAGAATCAAATTTCCATTACAAAATTAGAAAATGGACAAAAGACATAAACAGACATTTTGTTGAAGAGGTGATAGGGCAAATAAGTACCTGAAAAGCTGTTCAACATTATCAGCCATTGTAAAAGTGAACATTAAAAACCACAAGAGATATTACTATGTATCTATAAGAATAGCTAAAATAAAAAAATAGTTATAGCATCAAGTTTTTTGAAGATACAAAGAAACTGAGTCATTCATGCATTGCTTACAGTTGTGTAAAATAGTACAGACACTTGGATACAATTTGAAAGTTTTGTAAAAAACTAAACTAAACATTCAACTACCATATGATTCAGCAATCAAAATAAAAATTGTTTAAACTAAAAATTATACATGAGTTTATAATATATTTATTTGTAATAGCCAATATTACAAAAAAATAAAAATATTTTATTTGCAGTAGCCCCAAACTGTAAATAACCCAGATGTCGTTCAGTGAAATAAGGTGGAGGAAATATTAGTAGTAAATTCCAAGGGGAAATTAAAAATTCCATCCCTTCTATTCTTTACTCTCAAGAGGAAATGTTCTAACATGTCTCAGGAACTGAATAAAGTTCCTGAGCCCACAGAGGGGTTTTGGCAGAAAATGACTGGGGTAACTAGGGAGAAGAAATCCCCCTACTCCTCTTTTAATATTTGTATGTACTCATTCAGCAATTTTTAAAAATATACTCTTTGTCAGAGGATGCTGTTATTGTCCTAAGATTTGGGTCTTCTTTTCAAGAGAAATCCACAACCTAGCATCAAGAAGTGATCAGAGTGTGGGGTTCAGGGATAGTGAGCACTGGGCAAGCTGCTTGGATAGCTTTTTCATCATGTCATAAACTAGTGAGGCCATGAAGGTCATATGATCCTAGAACCATGGTTGAAGAGCAGACATACGCTTGGGACCATAGGATATAGGACATTGTCCTGTGGGTGTTCTAGGTAAAAATATCAGATTAGCTCATAAATATGGCATGGTGATTGTGTGAAGGACGGGTGATTAGGGTTCAAAGCATTCCCTTTTCGTTTGAGACACACTAATGGAATCTAGGACAGGCTGTGGGTAAACTTGTATAGAGTATGCTAAATAAGTCTTATGTTTACTTTACCTGATGCTCCTGACTTGGTTTTTGTAGCATTCATGTAAACTGAGTTAGAAGCCTCAGAGTAGCTGTGATGACAGTTTGGAAGCTAATGCAGAGAGTGGAAGTTACGTCAGCAATAGTATCAGTATAGGAGAAAGTGTGTCCCTGTGAATATGTCCAAATTTTCACAGAGACTATAGGGAGAAACTGATGGGATGGTCCCAGAGAATTCGTTTGATTGGCTGTGGCTTCTCCTGGAGTCTGTGTTTCAGGCATATTTCTGACGTCCCAGTATCAATTGAATATGATGCTGAAAATCATGACCTTCAAAACTGGGTACTTCTAGTGTCCAGTCAATCTTTGTGTTTGACTCACACACCTGGCAATGTGAAGATAACACTTATTTGTTAGCTGATTGCTATGAGAACTGTGTGCGCTATAGTGGATAGATGAAAGTTTATGTAGGAAAATGTCCTCTTCAAGTGTTTTTTTTAACATTTTTTGTTTCTTTCTGTATGTGTATATATATGTATATATGTGTGTTATATAAATATAATATAAAACACATATTTAAGCCATATATAATATTTATGTCGTTTTCTGTTTTTCTAAACACTTTCAATTAAAACAACATGCTCCATGAATTCTATCAGTAGGTTGAGACAAGGGCGATGGTTATTATATAGATTATACTATACAGATATCTATTATATAGATTATTATATAGAGCCATTATATAAAATATATCTATTATATAGATCAGAAGCTGGGATAATAAAAAATTTAAGCAGCTTTTATTGGGTTTTGCAGCTCATTAAAATTAAATATGGAGCAGATCCCAAGGCTTCTAGCTTCAAAGGATTGTGTCCAACAGTCATGACAATTCTATTTGCATAGTGTCTGACACATTGTATGTGTTCAAAATATATTGTTGAGTAAATAAACAAATGTCAAGAAGTCTTTGTGTCCTGGCCTGATGTTTTCATTTGGTTTTCCTTGTTTTGATCTGCTGTGTCAGCCTAACAGATACTCAATTTTTCTCATGACAAAGTCCCTCAGTCACCTTTTGCCCCCTTAGGGACTTTCCATAGTTTCTTCATCAAGCTCTTTACTAGCCTTGCCAAGAAGCAAATATTTTTATTGGAACAACATATAGATTCTGGCAGAAAATTAGTGGTAGTGATAACTAGCTCAGCTCAGCTGGGTAAGACTGTGTCTCCTCTCTGGAAGCAATAAGCTAAGGGACAGCAGAGAGTCATAATAGTCCAATGACAGCTAATGGTGAGGAAACGATGGATCTGAGACCCATAAATCAATCTGAACACAGGGATGGCTAATTAAATGCTCAGGAGATTCTTGAATGCATCTGAGCATTGTTCATGGATACATGTCTCTTACTGGACCATTATGTTCTGTTACATAAAAGTACGGATATTTTTATATAGAAAGTCTTAAAAGGCTAATACATCTGTAGGTAGGTAGACAAATAGGTGTGGGGATTATAGGAATCCCTTTCAAGTTCCAGAGCTCTGAACCTACGATTCTTTCATGGTCTAGTTTATTTTACGTATTTGCCCAATCAGAGATGGCTACAGTTTTTAGCTTTGATCTGATTTTTATTTATCTACAATGAACAATGAGGCAGAAGGTTTAAGATAACAACAGACTAAGTTTTAATAAAAAAATTATACAATTGCATTTACATTCTCTAGTCCAACCAATATTACTAACAGTTCTGATATCACAGTCTTGGTGTCAGGCTTCCATCTGTATATAAGATTCTTTTTGTTTCAAATATTCATCTTTCAGGGAGAATCAACATAGAAACTTTAACTATAACTGTGAATTTTGTGCAAAGTTAAGATGTTTCCCAATCCTCTAATAATTTCCTTTGGAACAGAAATGATTGGCAACAATGACATGTAACCAAAATTCTATCACTCATTGAGGCAGATTTAAGGTGCAGCCTCTTCTTTTTGTTTTTATTTTTACAGAAATATGAAACAAAGAGTTGGAATAGCCTATAAGTATACTTTTTTGTTGTTGTTGTTGTGGCTTTTTTGAGTTGAAATCTCACTCTGTTGCCCAGACTGGAGTGCAGTGGCTGCTCCCGGTCACCGCAGCCTCGACCTGCTGGGCTCTGGCGATCCTTCCGCCTCAGCCTTCCAAGTAGCTGGAACTACAGGTGCGCGCTACCACGCCCGGCTGATTTTTTGGTTTATTTTAGAGATGAGGTCTTGCCAAGTTGCCCAGGTGGGTCTCAAACCCGTGTGCTCAGGCAATCTACTCACCTCAGCCTTCCAAAGGTGGGGGATTACAGGCTGAGCCACCGAGCCCGGCTAAGTAAACGTTTTTTACATGAAATTTGCAAGTATTACATTTTAAGTTTCTAGAAATAATATAAAATGTCTTTTGGGAAGAAGAAGTACATACGTCCTAATGGAATTTATTTGAGAATAATAACAATCATCTTATTATTTTCATCTTTTTTCCCAAAACAAAATTTTTTCTTTTTTTTTTCTTGAAATATGCAAGGACAGCAAAAAGGCTTTAGACCTGTGATGGGGATTTGCCCAAGGGCCACCTGAAAAATGCTCACATAGAAAATTATCACAAATATTCATTAATGATTGAAGAGGATACTGATATATGTATGAGGGACTCTTGTAATTTTTGAGTTGATAGGAGTCTCTTCTGCATTGTGGTTGCCTGTGTTTCTAGAGTATGGTTTCAATTGGACAGGCTGTTGCAGAGATTGGAACAGGAAGTGAAAATTTTCAGAGGCGATTATATTATTCTTCAATTACTAGTCTACTGGTTTTCAGATAGAGGCATATTTGACACTATTGCTCTGTCCTCCACACAGGGCAACACCCATTCTTTGTTACAATTTACTTCAGAGGGAGTGAAAATGAGTTACATTCCAGTATGTTAAGACTAGAAGGAGAAGAGATTCATGACCTGAGAAAAGGGTCATAACTTGCCATAGAAACAAATCAGAGAAGGACAGCCAAATGATGCCAGAAGAAAAAGAAGACAGCAATTTCTGCAAAACTCCTTTCTCACAGCCATAATTAGTGAGATTATCCTGGTGCTTCTGGGAAATGTTACTCCAGAAATGGCCTTTTCATTTTTATAAGCCCTAATTTTTGCAGGTTGATTCAGAATCATTCTGTCTGTTGATTGGTTTTGTCTTGACCCCTTTCATGCTCAACTGTTTAGCCCAGACTCTACTGAGAATATCATACCATGTTGCAATGACCACACACCTTCCTTTAAACTAGATAAATCAATGGCTTCCTTTGGTTCCAGGCTTTTCTATGTTTTTTGTCTTATTACTTGCAAATCTACCTCATTATTACTAGGAATAAAATTGGGAGAAAATTAAAAGGGAATGTAGGTGAGCTTTTTTACCACTAGGTTTCTAACTTTTAGTTCCATATTACCCCCAAAAGAGACCTTTGACCATAATATTCTGGAAACATTTTACAAATGTTTTTACTCAGATCTGGGCAGAGGCCTTCAAGGGTCAAATGAATACCATGGTGGTGAAGACTGAAATAAGTGCTTTGTGTTTTCTTTATCAAAACTTATTAAAGTGCCTCACCTTGTAAAATTTGACAGATGCCTGACCTCCTTACTTGTTTTTTACTCAAATGGGGGTCAGAGTCAGAAAAAAAAAATTATTATCTGTACCATGACACAGAGGAGGGTGCTGATTACTTTAGATACTTGGGTATAACTTACAACTTACATGCTGAATGATATTATATCACTATTATATGTATATATGTGTAAGTTATATATTATATGTATATATGTGTAAGTTATATATATCACTATTATATGTATATATGTGTAAGTTATATATTAGTAAGTTATATGTAGAATGAGTACATGTAGAATGGCTTATTATTCTAAGACTGAACATGGAGTGTGAATTTCAGATGTGCTTCCTGAATCTAATAATGTGTACATTATCACTCAAGGGCAATGAAGTTTTACCACAAGAGAACATTACCCGAGGCCTTCTCTGTAACATAGAATAAAACAAAGTGTGAGAACTAAATAAGCAAATCTTCAAATGAAAAAAGTCTTACCTCAAGTAAACAAGGGTTGTGGGTTACTTATCCATGATTCAAATTACCAGTGAGCAAAATCTGAAGAAAAACAAATTTTTCCTCTTTTTCCAACTTATAAACAAATGCCTCCTTTGGGTTATTTACTTAGAAAAAAAAATAGCCAGCTAATATTTCTATCAAAGTGAGATTTTTCATGTTCTCACAAATGTCAGCATCATAAGGCAAATAGTCAGAATCTTTTATCCTGCCTCAAAGTCCCACACTTGGATTACCTGGGTCATGCTCTGAGAAATCTCTGGCAAAACTAACTAATCACTGAAGGTCACAAATAAAGACATTGCCACTTGCTAAGACACTTTCTCCTTCCCAGAGTAGCTGGGAATTGGTGATAACAAACCACAATAACCGTGAGCTTAAAAATGGATTTGAATTTTGTTATTATACATTTTGCAATTTTGGCAGTTTTGAAGGTAAAAATGTGTCAAAGGGTAATATGTCTCAAGGACAGTCAGTGTTAAATCAATATTAATTAAATAGACTTATTCTTATTTAACAAAGCACTGAAGTGTGGAGGAAGAGGTCCTCTGTGACCATTTTCTTTAATTTTCTTTTGTCATCTGTCAGGAAAGGCAAAATCTTCAAATCCCATACATCAGCATTTTAAAAATATAGCCAATTTTTAGTTCAGGTTGCTTACCTAATGATGTATTTACTATATCTCAGTCATGATTTACCAGAGATAAAGCTGTATTATTAAGCAGACAGAAACTAGGAGGAGCACCTACAAAGGCAATACAAATTCTGAAGCAAGAAAAATATTGGGTTAAATTATTTTTATCAACTCAAAAACCTAAGTGGATGTGACAGCACATAGGCTTGAGATAAGAAGTATTATTTTGGCCATGAAACTTATACAAAGAATCATATGTGTACTGGCTAAATTATGGAAACGCAATCTAACTGGTATTTTTTCTATCCATTTCATGTCTGTTAAGTATCAGGATCCCTACTCCTAACTTACCAATATATGAGGCACATAAAGGAATAAAAAAGCTTCCACAATAGGCAAAAGACCATCATGCCAGATGCAGTGGCTCACGTTTGCAACTCCAACAATTTGGGAGGCAGAGGCTAGAGGATTGCTTGAGACTTGGGAAACTTGGTTAAACCTCATCTCTACAATAAATCAAAGAATTAGCTTGGCTGATGGTGTGCGTCTGTAGTTCAAGCTACTTGGAAAGCTGAGATGGAAGAATTACCTGAGCCCAACGGGTCGAGGTTGTGAGAGCTGTGAGCGTGTCATTGAACTTTAACCTGAACAACAGAGGGAGACTCTGACCGAAAAAAAAAAAAGAAAAAAAGAAAGGAAGGAAGGACCATCCTGTGAATTAAATTAGTTATATCCTTTTAAGGATGTAAATATCCTGAGGAGTGGCCAATAAGATTTGAACCTTACTTCTCATGAAGATGCTACTAAAAGTTAGTATTACAAGGTGGAAGAAGGGTGATAAGGAAAGAACCTACCCCCAAGAGTCACAGAACAAAGCTCATTATAATATATGAAGTGCTCTTACCAACTGTGAAACTTCAGTTCATTATTCTGAGCTTTTTACACACACAAAAAACTGTCTCAATTATTATTAAAACCATTTCTCCCACAGCTCCTATGATGATATCCAGGGTGCTGATTTGGTTAACATTTCAACTGAGAAGTCAGCGTTTCTTAACTAAGGGCCTAACTTTCTAATCTACCTCTGCCTTCTTTGACCATGTGTTTCTGGCATCAGATGCATGTTAATTTAAAACCCGACTATATAACTTCAGAAAATTACATAAGTTGAAAGTAATCCAGGAACTGTTTTTTTTTTTTTTTTAATTTCTATCACCATGCCGGAGAACAATAAGATATAGTCCTTGTCATCAGTGGCAATATTATCTGACATGAGGTGTTAGATAGTTAATTATACACACTTTGGTAGGGGCATGCAGAAGATGCTTCGTGATCTCAGAGGAAATAATTTTTCTGCCAAGGTAATGAAAGAAAGGAACACTCTTAAATATATATTTTTTATTTTTACAAATATAGGGTTTTAAATACCTCTGTGTTAGACTTGAAATTGAATCAGGACAGGGATGAATGTATCCTTGCCAAGGTATTACTTTTCCTTCCTGAAAAATGTTTTCATAGGGATATCAAATTTTGACATGAATCCTATCTATAACTTTCTGAAAGTGGGTTGTTCTGCAACAATGTTCTGTAGTATGTTTTTTCAGAGGTCCAAATATGTACCTTATATCACCATCATCCCATCTTTACCCTATGTTACAGAGAGATACGAGGACATAGTTTGAACTGCTTATATTCTAATAAACAATTTAAAAAATAATAATAATTTTCTTTTATTTCTATCTTAAACAATCTACCTCCGTGATCAAGTATAGTTTTGCCTATTTTAAATTCTATGCCAGAATTTCCCCCAAATTTATAAATTTTATTAAATACAATTTAAGTTATAAGAGAATATAAATAATTTCTATCATATAAGTGCACAAATATTATACTATTTTTGAAGGAGTTATAGTTGCCATAGAAGTTTTGCTTTGGATAGATGAGTAAACCATAAAGATAAAGTATGAGATTTCCCACCCAAAGTGTTTGGCAAATCCAAACCCTTCTCTCTTTTTTGAACTAAACCTCAAAAGCCTTAAAATGATAAGAACTATCTTTGTTTTTATGTCACCTCAATGTTAAACATTTTACAACTAGAGACAGGAAAAAGAACCAAGAAGCTGATGGTTTTGTGAATATTTGAATATCCCATTTGTATTTTTACTTACTGCTATTAAGAAAAAAATTTAGATTTAGTAAGACCAAAGAAATACATTTGCTTGTATTAAGTGAGGTTATAAGGATAGAGCTCTAGTCTGATAGGATCAGTAACCTATTAAAAAGAAAATGTGCCTTCTCCCAACTTGCAAATACTGAGAAAAAGTTATGTGAAGACACAGCAGTAATGTGGCCTTCTGCAAGCCAGGAAGAAAACCCTTAACAGAACCCAGTCATGCTGGTACCCTGATCTTAAAATTCCAGCCTCTAGAACTGTGAAAAATAAATTTCTATTGGAGTTATCATATGTTAATATGTCAGCACAAGCTGATCAATATACCTTATCTAAAGAAGCAGACACCTCTTCTGAGGAAACAGGCGCATACTCAGATTGTGATTATTTGAGCAATCTACATTATTTGGCAATCTAAATTCATGCTGTAAACTGACCTTCTTAAAGCAGCATCCCTGCCATAGTACTGGCCAGATACTATCCATCCTTCATTGATCTGACAACAACTCAGGTGTCTTGAACTTATGACATTTTGTCCTTGACTACTCTCTTTCCAAGAATAACCTTTGTTACGTCAATAAAAAGTTCACTATTGCATATTCTTTTGTTTTGTTTTGTTTGCATTGCATGTTCAAATATTTTACTTGATGCATTAAACTGTTACAGCTGGTACAAAAGAAAATTTCAAAAATCATAGTATTACAAATCAGAAATTAACAAATAAATTTATAAATAAATATAAAATTTAACTTTTTCCACAAGGGCAAGGAAAATCAATTGTCTGTACACTGAATAAAACGTGCATGTCTGTGGTTAAGTGTTTGCATTGCTATCACTTATCTAAAATTTAGAGTTGCAAATCAGCATAGGCAATAGAAAGAGATAACTCAGAGAGTTATATAGGTAAGTCTATTTCAAAGTATTTTTCACATGTTTTCACTATTTTACCACTTCATAACTTGCCATTTCATACCAGTGAATGAACAAGATGGTGAGAATATTAAGACTGTGGAAGAAAATTCAATTAACATGATTTGGTGAGAAAGTTGATATTGTTCTCATATTATCGATGAGGAAACTGAAGTATTACATATTCTATAAATACTTTAGGTCATTGACAAATAATAAATATATTATTATTAAGAGTGAGCAATACCAAAGTAGTATTGATTGATACCTGGAAGATTCCCATTGGGTGAAAATATTAAATGTAGAAACTCCATTTTCTTTAAAAAAAACCCCAAACAATTAAAAAAGTTGAAATCAGATTGTGAGAACATATCCCACAACCAGACAAATACATAGCTTGAGAGAGTAAAGGGCTCTATTTTGAAAGCTATAATATCATTTTGAATCTTTTTAGAATGTAGCATATATTAAAGGTAAATTAAAGTAAATATTTTTGCTACTTAGATCATAAAAAGTTTTAATACAATAGTGGAGGAAGAATATGATCCAAAAATTTAATCCATTTCAAGTGTTTGATGAATTATGAATGAAGAGGCCATTGATTTATAAACTGAGGGTACAATTTACTCTTTAAGTATAACTCTGGAAAAATAAACCTCTCTAGTACTAAGAATCATTAACTTAAGTCACACTTTTAGTTTTAATGATATACTGAAGATATCCTGTAATATGAAAAATGGTAATTAGCGAAATGTCAACTGGGTGGATGCAGATGATGGTGAATAATCCCAAGGGTCTACTAGATGAGATGAGTAGAAAGTTTAGATAATGAGATCAACATTAATCTAAGGTTAGCTAGTATGATGGTTCACAGATGAACAGATGATCTTCTCTCTGGTGTTAATTTTATTTCTGTTTCTATTCTCAATGAATTGTCTACCTAACAGTTCATCTAGTTTACCTATTTATTCAAGCAAGAAACTTTTACTATCAATTCCCACATAAATCAGCCCTCAAGTCCTTCTGATTCTGTACCTCAAATATTTTTCAAACCATTCTGCTGCTCATATCACCCTTTACAACCCAACGCCAAGCTACCATTATCTCATCCCCTCCATCATTCTCCTTACCATAGTATTTGGTCCTGCTCTTGCTCCTCCACTCCAGTCTTTAAATCTGAGCAGAATGATACGGTTTTACTGAGCAGATCACATCCATACTTAAGACCTTTCAATGTCTTTCTGGTATTCTTGGAATAAGATTTTTTTAAAAAAGTAGTCACTTTTTGCTTAATTATTTTATATGTTGACAAATTACAATTGAACATAAATGGATGTTATAATTTGTGACAATAATGTGGAATAATTAAATCAAGCTAAATACCATATCTGTCACCTGGAATATTTAACTTTTTTGGTGATGAGAACATTTGAAATTTACTTTCTTAGAAATATTGAACATGCCCAGTACTAATTTATTAGCTATATCCACCATACCATGCAATTCATCTAAAAGAAATCATACTTATTCCCCCTCTATAACTGAGGCTTTGTATCATTATTGAACTGTCATTTCACCATTTACCACTTTCCAGCTTCTGGTAGACACCATCTCTTCTTCTACGAATTCAAATGTTTTAGATTCCACATGTAAGTAAGAAGATATGATGTTTGCCTTTCTGTGTTTGACTTATTTCACCCAGAATAATGTTCTACAATTTTATCTATATTGTGACAAATAGCAGATTTTTTTCCCTTTTTTAAAGGCTGAGGTGTTTCATTGTACATACGAACAACATATTCCTTTTATTCATTCATCCCTTGATGAATATTTAGGTTGATTCCATGTCTTGGCTATTGTAAATAGTGCTGCAATAAACATGAGAATGCAGATATTTCTTTGATATTCTGATTTCACATCTTTCAAGTAAATACCCAGAAGTGGTATTGCTGAATCACATGGTAATTCTATTTTTGGTTTTATGAAGAACCTCCATACTATAATGGCTGTAAAAGTTTACATTCCCACCAACAACGTACAAGGTTTCCATTTCTTCTACATCATCACCAACACTTGTTATCTTTTGTGTTTTTGATTAGACATTCTAACAGTTGTGAGATGATATTTCATTGTGGTTTTAATTTGCATTTTCCTAATGATTAGTGATATTGAACATTTAAAAAATGTATCTATTGTTATAAAATGGGGTTTTTCAGTTTGTTTATTATTATTTTCTGTCAAACTTATTTTAAATCTACTCCACTGCTAGACATTTGTATGTCTTTCAAAAAATATCTATTCAAGTTCCTTGCTCATTTCTTAATCACATTATTTGTTCACTTTCTATAGAGTTGTTTAATTTTTAAATACATTTTGAACATTAATTCCCTATCAGATGGATGGCTTATAGATCCTATTTTCCAATTTCTCTTTCATAGTAATAAAACAAACACTACTGTCTCAAGTTCAAACATGATATTAACAAGCAAGTAGTGATTCCATCTTTTCTTTTTCAATTATTTCTTAAACTAGAGAGAAAGTTTGTATAAAATATCTTTTTAGTGAAGCAATAACTATTTGAAGTTTGTCAAGTCCTTTGGTTTCACATCAGTATACATTTTCCTGTTAAATTCAGGTAAAAAAGAAATTCTTTATATTTGCATTTGTTGAAAAAAGTCATCTGAAATACGACCAATATTAATAGTGGTTTTAGAAAATATAAGATTGGCAACTCTTGCAAGAGGTGTGAAGACAGAAGATAGCTTTTATTTTTTATTCTCTAATGTCCTATACTGTTTGAATGTTCTAATATTATAATCACTGCATGAGTAGGTGTCAACAGGGGTTATCTGAGTAGATAGTTCATAGTTCATATATTGTTATCTTCGTACAACTTTTATTACATGTATACCTGTATATGTCATATTTGGGTAGTTTTAAAAAGAAATATATGCCAACATAGAATATAGTCAAAAATAAAATTGAGTAAAATAATGAAAAAAATGAAACAAATACTTAGAGGTTTTAAATAAAAAGTAAACAGTAGCATAGATCTTATATGATCAGAAGAGTGAGTGAGGAACCATGATATTTTAGCATATTATATTTATACACACATAAAATATGTATTTTATAGTATATCTAATTACACATAAATATATAGATATATAAACAGACAAATGCATACAATATATAAATATATCATGATGTTTTAGTATATTATGTTTATACATACATAAAATATGCATTTTATAGCATATCTACTTACACATAAATATATAGATATATAAACAGACAAATGCATACACTATATAAATATATCATGATATTTTAGGTATGTAGGAATTTTCTTCTGAGTTGGAGTCTCACTCAGTCATACAGGCTGGAGTGCAGTGGCATGCTCATGGTCACCCTAGCATCAACCTGCTGGGCTCTGGTGATCCTTCCACCTCAGTCTACCAAGAAGCCAGAACTACAGGCATGCGCTACCTCATCTGGCTAAATTTTTGATTTTTATTGTGGAGACGAGGTCTCACCATGTTGCCCAGGCTAGTGTCGAACCTATGGGCTTAGGTAATCCTCTTACCTTGTGCTAAGATTACAGGTTTGAGCTACCACACCTGGCCATTATGTAAGATTTTTAAATAATCTCTTTTAAATTACTGAAATACAAATGAATAAAAGACCTAAGTATATAATTATATAATATAAAAATGACATGAAAAGAAAGATGTATAATTAAAATATTAAAATTCAAAATAGAAAAAGAACAAATAAAACAAAACAAGATTAAAACTAAGGACTAGATGATTTAAAAGAATAAAGCGTTAAGATAAACAAGTCAAAACAGAAATGAAAGGAAAAATGTTTACACAGAGAACTCTAAATGTTTACACAAAGAGAAAATTAAGTTTGCTTAAATTAAACAGAAAATTTTTAAAAAATTACTGACAAGTATAAAGAGAAGACTAGATCAAGTTAATTATACTCATGAAAAATGTGATAAAAGTAGCAAGCTATAAAATAATATAAGCGAGAATGATAGATTAGAATTTAAAAATATACATTTAAAATACTGATAATTGCATTTATGCTAATTGATATAGTTAACTAAGAGACTCCTAAATGCCCAGGGTGCACATGTTTCAATAATAAACATGCTAGGTATTTACTTTCTGTACTAATAATGAATGAGGACAAATTAAATTTTGACACTTTCTTTTTGTATTACAGTTACTCCAAAAAACAAACCAATCAACAAACAGAAAATGTATTTAAGGAAAAAACATTTAAAAATAAAAACTGGAGCAACAACAAAGTCACAGATTGATTGCTTTTATGCTAATCTTGGAAGCCCTGATTCAGGTTATAATCAATATTCTCACTAGAAGGGAGAGAGAGAGAGAGAGAGAGAGAGAGAGAGAGAGAAGAGAGAGAGAGAGAGAGAGAGAAACATGCACATGAAAAACAAAACATTTGAAAAGTCAATAGTATGGTGAAGTATTGTAAAATGTAAAAAAGATTAAATTACACAAAAATAATAATCAGTTAAGGACAATAACACTTAAAAACTAAATGAATAAAAATCAAATAGAGGTAAATAAGTGCTTAAAATAAATAAGCAACAGGTGGTTGAAAGCAAAACATTAAATAAGGCAGCTGGGCAAAGTCCAAATTTTAACAGGTTGCTAGTATGAAAAAAGAAACAAGACAAAGAATACATTATTTTAATTTCTATGGAGGTTAGTGGAAGCTATGTGTATGAGCTTTATAGATTGAGAAAGCTAGGATAGAGCTCTATCCTAGTTCAGTTTCTTGAAATAAGAATAGGGTGAGAAAGAACAGTGACGATCACAACATGAGGACTCAAGCCTACATGAAAATTAGAATTTGCAAGGATGGACATTTTAATAGCTGGAGTCCCAAACACACAGAAGGGAGAATTTGAGAGAAATAGGTAAACATGCCAGCAGGTGTTATTAAGTTATTTACTTTGCCATGTGGAATAGAGTCATTTGTCTTTCTCACTGAGCCCTTACACACACACACACACACACACACACACACACACACACACACACAGATCACTAATGATTTGGATACAGGCTGTGTTTGGAGAAACTTTCTAAGGACTCAGTGCTTTCTATGTACTGGTTCATTTCATCCACATTTCAGTCATAGGGAGGTAGACATTAGTGCATTCTCCATTTCACAGATGATGAAACTGAGTCACATGGAGGTTAAATGATTGGTTTAGGATTAAAAATGAGTGAATAGAAGAATTAACCTGAAAATCCTTGCAGTTTGTGTCAAACTATCTATTCTTCTGTGTCATAGTGGTCCATAATAACAGATTCATTCAAAACCAAAGACTTCTCATGGGAAATCAGTCATATAGCCTTACAGTTAGGATTTTGTAACTTCCTCTATTGTTAGCTTCACCAAAATGATGCACTAACAGGAACTCTATTCCTGTTTATAACAAAAAATTAGGCAAGACAGTATCCAATGTCTCTTTAAGAAATTCATACCAGCGCTGGATTAAGCTTGTTGTCTCTTATACCTGTGGAGGGACTCACTTCATTCCAGTTTTTGATAAGTACATACTTGTTTTCCCCCTAAACATTAGACCACCAGGGATCACATCTTGAGGTCTTATTTTTCTAATACTTCCCTAGAATCTTAAGTATTAAAGCCTTTTCCACAGGTCTTTAATCTTTCCTCACTCCTTCTCAATAACATGAGTGTGGCTCGAGTTTGTCCCCAAAGCCTGTTTTGCTCTGAAGCATCTGACTCTAAAGACTCTTCACTGATGCCTGTGATTTGTGGGCCTGAAGAAAATTATCCATCCTTGCAAAAGTCTTCTACTGATATGCCCCACAGAGACTGTGTCTCTGCCTTTCTCTTTGGGCCCACTTACCCAGGATGGTTCTGACTCTTCCACCAGCATCGAAGTCAAACTACCCACTATTGAAGAAAGGAGACCAGTGAAGAAGGAAGGCATGGTCCCAGTCAAGATGCAGAAGACCAAAACCATGTTCTTTTCCACTCAGCAGTGTGTCCTCAATGGCAGATTTCAGAGATAGAAGTACTTGAGCCTCCAGCATATGCAAAAACTCTCCAGCATCCTGAAACTTAGCTACAAACAGGTAAAGACCTGGCTCCAGAACCAGAGAAAAAAGTCCAAGAGGTGGCAGCAAAGCAATTGGATAAAGAACAGCAACCTAAATGTGGCTCAGGCCTCAGCACCCATGTACCCAGGCCTCTACTTTCCTGACTACCAGAGATACCTGATGAACATGTCTGGGAACCTTTCAGGGTAGAGCAACCAGGCCTGGAGCAGCCAAGTCTGCAAAAGTCAGAACTGGAACCCCCAAGCCCGGATCAGTCACACCTGGGACAACCCCTTCCAAAACTCTGGAAACAAGTCTCTGCAGGCTGGCATGTGTTCTAGCAGAATTCTCCAGCCAGTGACATGGAGATCACTTTGGAAACTGCTGGGGAAAGCCATAGTATCATACAGTGATCCCTAACTATTTTAACATCCCATAGACCATGGATTTATTCCATAATTACTTTATGTACATGCAGCCTGAAGATATATAAAGATAGGTATTTTATTCAATTTCAGTCTGGACAGTGACTGAACCCCTTGCTCCCTCTCCTTCCTCCCTCTCTCCCTCCCTTATAGGTTTTCTTTTTTTAGAGTCATGTGTTCTGCCTTAATATCCTGGTTCTCATTCTGTCTGTTGTGTCAAATTGGAGGGTGGTGTATGGTTGGAACCTAATCAAAGTGGTTTCAGTGAACAAGAATGAAAATACACTCATCTATAAAGAAAAAAAAAGCAACTCCCTAAAAGCCCTATGGCAGAGATAAACTCCCATTTCAATAATTTATTTGAATGTAAATGTACTCAATGCACCACTAAAAAGACATAGAAGGACCAACGGGATGAAGAAGCATGATTCAACAGTCTGCTGTCTACAGCCTCCAGAAAACTCATCTCACTGCAAAGGAAACTCACAGGTCCAAAGTTAGGGGCAGGAAAATGGTCTTTCAGGCAAATGGAAAACAGAAGAAAGTATAGTAGCTATTCTGATATCAGACAAAGCAGACTTCAAACCATCAAAAGATAAAAAGGACATGGAAGGATGCTACATAATGATAGAAAGTTCAATCAACCAGCAAAAATATCCATCTTAAACATACATGCACCCAACTCAGGAGTACCAGGTTTTACAAAATAACTGCCAAGTAAACTAAGAGAGGACATTGACTCTCACACAATAACAGTTGGAGACCTAGATATACCACTGATAGCTCTAGATAGATCATCAAGGGAAAAAACCAACAAGGAGATCTGGAACCTTACCTCAATTCTCAATCAAATAGATTAATAAACATCTATAGAACAATACATTCTACTTATCAGCACATAAAATATACTCCAAGATAGATCACATTATCAGACATAAATTAAGCATGAACAAATTTTAAAAGATGGAAATAAGACCATGCATCTTCTCAGATAATAGTGGAATAAAAATAAATATCATCACCAACAAGATCCCTCAAAACATACAAAGTGATAAAGAACATGCTGCTGAATGATTTCTGGGTCAACACAGAAATAAAAACATTTCTGGAAACAAGCAAAAACAAAGACATATTTTATCACAATTTCTGGGATACCATGAAAGCAGTGTTAAGAGAAAAATTCATAGCATTGCACACACATCATAAAAACAGAAAGGTCACAAGTAAATAGTCTAATATCACACCTCAGGGAGATGCAAAGGCAAGACCACCACAATTCTAACTTCAGCAAAAGAATCCAGATCACCAAGATAAAATCACAATTTTGTATATAGAAGACAAAAATATCATAGAAATGATTTTAAAAAGACAGAAAAGCTAGTTCTTTGAAAGGATAAAAAAGACTGACAGATCCCTGACCAGACTGATTTTTAAAAAGTGAATAAGTTCAAATAATTGTAATTAAAAATGCAAAAGATGAAGTCACAACTGATGCTGAAGAAATTCAAAAGATTAACAGATTATTGTGAACACCTATATGCAAATAAACTGGAAACGCTAAAGGAAATGAAGGACTTTCTAACATCACACAGCCTCCCAAGGTTGAAACAAGAAAAATTTGAAACTCTAAATGGACCAATAAAAATTCAGGAAATTGACTCAGTCATGAGAAATCTCCTGCTAAAAAACAAAGCCCTGGACCAAATGGTTTCCCAGCTGAGTTCTACAAGACATAAAAGAAGGAGCTGATACCAAACATGTTGAAAGTATTCCAGGCAATTGAGAACAATGGAATTCTCCCAAACTCATTTTATGAAGCTAACATCATACTGATACCAAACCTGGCAAAAATCAACAAAGAAAGAGCATTATAGACCAGTCTCCTTGATAAACATAGATACAAAAATTCTCAACAAGATTCTAGCAAATCAGATCCAACTACACATCCCAAGAATCATTCCCGGGATGCAAGGCTAGTTCAACATTAGCAAGACCACAAACATAATTTAGTACATTTAGAGATGTAAAACCAAGAACCACATGATTATATCATTAGACGCAGAAAAAGCATTTGAAAAAGCATCCCTTCTTGATAAAAGCTCTTGAGCATCTAGGCATAGAAGAAACATTCCTCAAAACAGTAAAAGTCATCTATGATAAGCCCACTGCCAACATTTTGCTCAAGGGCAGAAGCTGGAAGCATTCCCCCTAAGAATAAGATAAAGACTCTTGAATATCCACTCTCACCCTTCCTGTTCCACTTAGTGCTAAAGTCCTAGCCACACCAACCAGGCAAGAGAAGGAAATCAGGGGTTTCAAATAGGAAAAGAGAATGTTAGGCTATCCCTCTTTGTGGACAATACAATTCTATACCTTGAAAACCCTGGGGAGTTTGTCAAAAGTCTTCTTGCACTGATAAATGACTTTGGTTGTCTCAGTTTATGCAATCAGCTTGCAAAAGACAGTTGCATTTCTATACACCAGCAAAAAAAAAAAAAAAAAAAAAAGAAGCAGAAAACAAAATAAAAAGCATGGTCCCATTCCTAATAGTCACACAAAGAAAATGAAATACCTTGGCATCCACCTAACCAGAGAAGTGAAAGATCTTTGCAAAGAAATTAACGATGACACAAATAAATGAAAAACATTCCATGCTCATGAATTGGAAGAATCAGTATTGTCAAGATGTCCATCCTACTCAAGACAATCTGCAGATTCAATGCAATACCCATCAAATTACCAACATTATTCTTCTCAGATCTGGAAATAACAATACAGAAATTCACATGGAAACAAAAAAGAGCACGAACTGCAAAAACAATTTCCAGCAAAAGGAACAAAGTAGAAGGTTTCACACTTCCAGACTTTAAACTTTATTACAAGGCCAAGATAACCAAAACAGCCTGGTATTAGTACAAGAATAAGCACAAAGACCAATGGAACAGGAAAGAGATTTCAGAAGCAAAAAATGGTCTCTCAATCACCTCATCTTTGACAAATTCCCCAATAACAATCACTAGGGAAAGGAGACCATATGTAGCAAATGGTGCTGGGAAAACTGGCTGGTCACATGCAGAAGAATGAATTTGGACCCCAACCTATTACTATGTACAAAAATCAACTCTAAATGGAGCAAATACCTAAACGTAAAACTTCAAACTGTAAGAATCCTAGAAGAAAACATATGAAATATCCTTATGCACATTGGAGTAGGCAATGAATTCTTGATTAAGTCCCTGAAAGCAATGCCATAAAAACTAAGATAGACAAGTAGGACTTTATCAAACTGAAAAACTTTTGCATGGCAAAAGAAACCATCAAGAATGTGAGGAAAAAACCTATAGAATGGGAACAAATATGTGCAAATTATGCATCTGACAAAGACCTAACATTCAGGATCCACAAGGAACTCAAACAGTGTGAAAGGAAAAAAACAAAAAAACCCAGTAAGAAGTGGGCAAAGGAAACGAATAGACACTTCTTGAAAGACAACACACAAGCAGTCAATAGACACATGAGAAAATGTTGTCTCACTAATCACCAGATAAATACTACCATGAGTACCACCTATCTCTTGTAGGGATGACTATCATTAACAAGTCAAAAAACAACAGATGCTGGTGTGGGTGTGGAGAAAAGGGAATATTTCTACACTGTTGGTGGGAGTGGAAACCATTTCAACCTCTATGGCAAACAGTGTGGCTATTCCTAAATGAACTAAACATTGATCTTCCATATGATCTAGCAATACCTCTCCTGGTAATATGCCTGGAGGATCATAAATCATTCTACAAAAAAGATATGTGTATACATATGTTTATTACTACATTATTCACAATAGAAAAACATGAAACCAACTCTACTGCCTATCCAAAGTGAACTGGATAAAGAAAATGTGGTAAATATACATGATGGAATATTACACTGTCATAAAGAAGGACAAAAAACCATGGACTTTTCAGCAAATTGGATGGAGTTGGAGACAATCATTCTTAGCAATCTTTCACAGAAACAAAGAACCAAACATGTTTTCATTCATAAGTGGGACCCGAACATTAATTACAATACACAAGAAAGGAATCAGCAGTTTTGGGACACTACTGGCAGGGGTCGGGGGGGACACATAACAACACAATGGGTGCCTAGTCCTAAACCAGGGGAAGTGAGGACCAGTTGAAGGTCCAAACTTTATCTGCACATGCATTATTTATGTACCTAGTCCTGACTTAGAATAAAATAAAGTAAAAAAAAAAAAAGGAAAGGGAATATGGTATATATACATGGTGGAGTATTATGCAGCTATAAAGAAGAACAAAATCATAGACTTTGCAGCAAATTGAATTGTGTTGGAGACAATTATACTAAGTAAACTATAACAGAAACAAAGATCTGAATACCACATATTCTCTCATAAGTGGGCCTTGAACATCAGTCACATTAGCACAAGGAGGAATCAGCAGTCACTGGGCACTGCTAGGGGAGGGAGAGAGGGATAGAGGAGGGTAGAGGGCACTTGACAACACAAAGTGTACTTGGTTCATTATGAGGGGGAGTTAGGGCAAGTTAGAGGCCCAAACTTTACCTGCATGCAGCCTATTTATGTTGTTAATCCTCACTTGAATCCCACATTCCTTGAAAAGGAATTACATTTTTTAAAAAAGAAATTTATACTAGGATGTTGGTTAAAATACTTAAGAGGAATCAAATATTTGTGCCTATATGCCTCCCCTGGGTCCTTCCATCATTGTGGGAAGGGAATACTCTATCCAGGATACAATGGCATAGCTTGGCATGGCAGGCATGTAGTCTCAACAGCTGCGAGGAGGTACTTGGTTCTTTGAAGGTATAAGAAAACAGAAGATCAATTTGCTTCTTCACCTGGCATATTACAAATCCTTTAGAGAATGTTTAGCAAATTGGCTAGACTTGGAAAATCTCCAATGATATGGTACTTCATTTCATTTCAGATCAACAACCCTTATAGTTGAAAGTCATTTCTCTAACCCTTATCCAACTAATTGGCTGAGGAGATGGATGTGTCTCTCTGTAGAGTAGTGAGTTTGCCTTCTATCCTGATGATTGCTTCCTGCTGGCTGGGTATTAAGTGACTGCTGTCTCTGTAAACTCCTAGGACTTGCTCACTTGCTCCATATTTATGTCTAATGAGGAGTGTAAAGACAAATTAAGAAGAAATGATTGCATAGGAAAATATAGCAAAAGATACAGCATTTGTAGATCTTTCTAAATTCTCTCTTCATAGTGCCTGCTAATCATAGTTTTCAATACCCACACCCGCCATTGCCCATAAGAAAAAGTTTAGATTCCTTGTCTCGGCCTTCCATAGCCACCTGTGGCCTTCCATGACCTGCTGCTGTCCTTTTCAAAAATGCTTCTTGATGAACTCCCTTGTCTTTAAAAGTGTTTCATCAGTCAAATGGTGGTCTTTAACTCTATAGATTTCCACACATTCACCTCTTGTCACCTTCATCCTCTCCTGAAATAATAAATCTCCTGTGCATTTTAAAAAATCCAGCATTTTCTAGTGTTCTTGTACATACAGTAGCTCATTTCCAGGTGAGAACCTCACACCTGGCAGAAGAGCAGCTTGTACAAGATAAGAAAGTCTTTTCTAAGCCTGCATGTATGTGTGCTTCAGGACTTACAATGTCCCAGAAATGCAATTGGCAATTCTCTTTACCCAGGGCAGCTATGGAGAAATAAACCTATAATAAAGCTCATTTGGTGACCGGCACCACATCCCTCACACTACTCGTCTCCCTAACATGGGCCTGCCTGCCAAGAGTATCAAACTGCATTCTAGGTGTGGCCCCAATCACTGGGGCCTAAACAGAGAAATTAATTCCAGCACCTGCACAGAAAATTTGTTTCTATGTTAGAATTGCTTTCTCTTTTATAGCAGAGTTGCAAAACTTTCTGAAAAAGTATTAAACCACTCTCTGTCTCCTATTTTCTTTTCCTTTTCCTACCTTACTTCCTCACTCTGTTAAGAGAAATTGCTGACCTTACTGGGGGGGGGGCACACCCCCACAACAAACAACCAAAACAAAAAATAGAATTATTTTTTGGAGGGTGGGCCCTTAGTCATACAGGCTTCTCCCGCAAGTTAAGTGTTCTAGGAAGCCATAGGCATCAGTGTACCAGCTAGCGTTGCTGTGAGAGGATGCATTCAACTTCAGTTAACTTTTTATTTTTTTTTTGTAGATTCTTTCAGCATGTTAGACCATATCATGATGGATGACTTACCGGCACATATGCCCACACTGGGCTGAGTGTTCATCAGTTTTTGATAAAAAATGGCAGGACCCTGTGTTCCGCCTTCCCTATGCCCCTTATCTCATCTCAAGTGACTTTTTTTGTTTTTTTCTGGTTTTGTTTGGGTCCTCCCTCATTTATTTGTCAGACCAATGGGACACATCGCTGTAACTATTAGAATTACTCAACTGGCTTCCACTGGCGGTGATTGCTCCAATTCCCCTCCTACCAGTGGCTGAGTCCTAGAAGTAAAGCTGTGATCAATCTAATGATTTCCAATATATTGCCATGGAACTAAAACATTTGAAAATTTTTTTTATTTTAAAGATGGGTACAATTCAGGGTTAAGTATACAAATGTTCATTATGCAGGTACCCTTGCTGATGAGGTGTTCCTCCCCTTCCACTATTGCCAATCCTTTTCTTATACTATCATAATAATTGCTCAAGGTCCGCTTATGAGTGAGAATATGTGATACTCAGTTCTTTATTTCAGTGATAGATCACTCAGTAATATAGACTCTAAGTCCAGTAATATAGACTCTAAGTTCATAATTTTGTCATCCTTTATGGTTGCATAATATTTCATCATGTATATGTACCACCTTTTTTTTATCTAGTCCTCTTTCTTTTTAATTTTTATTTTAAAGATGTGGGGTACAATTCAGGGTTATGTATACAAATGTTCATTATGCATGTACCCTTGTTGATGAATTCCCCCCTTCCAACCCAAGAAGATGCTCGCTACTGCCAATCCCGTCCCTGCTGTCCCCTGGCTGTTTCCCACTACTGCCAATCCTTTTCTTGTAGTACTACTATAATTGTTCAACGTCTGCTTATAAGTGAGAACATGTGGTACTCAGTTCTTTGTTTCTGTGATAGGTAACTCAGTATTACAGATTCTAAGTCCATCCAGGTTGCTGTGAACTTCATAATTTTGTCCTACTTTAATTTGTTTTAATCCAGTCCTCTTTTAATGGGCAGTACGGTAGGTTCCAGGTTTTTGCTATTGTGAACAATGCTGCAATAAGCATGTGTGTGCAGGTATCTTTTCGATAGAGTGATTTGAGTTCCTCTGGGTATATTCCCAGCAGGGGATGGAAGGGTTGTATGGAAGGTTGTTGGGAGCCAGCCATGGAGGCCCACTGAGCGTTAAGAATCAGGAAGGGCCGTTGACCCTGAGACCACTAGGATGCGTTTGGGAGCTATTTGACCCCATTTCCTCCCCTTTTCTACTCAGCACTAACCAGATTAAGCTCCTGTGAGCTCAAAACATAAAAACTCTGAGACCGGGATGATCACAAGCTAACTTTAGAAGCTCATTGCTCCCATTCTTCCACAAATTGCAGTTTTGGCTTTCACACAACTTACAATTCAAACTTGGGTCACATCTAAGAGCCTTAGTATTGGTCACAGGCTTCTGGGTCATGATCTTAGGATTTATTGAAGGTGTAAATTGTAGAATATAGTTTTAGAAGACAACCATTTTGTTGAAAGAATGCGGCTGGGTTACTTGCAGGTAGCCCACTGTGAACTTTGGACTGGGCCACATTCCAAACATTCTGGGATGGGCCACTTTCGTTTGTAAAGTAAATACTTAAGCTTCTATAGAATTATTTAACTTGGCATAAATCAATCAGTTTAGGATGAAAAAGGTTTATAGAATATGTCAGTCATGGATTAGGTTATCCTTTGTTATGGGATTTTAAGATTATCATATGAAAAGGGTTTAAAGGCAATCATTGATTAAGTTTTCATGGATTAAGGTTTCTGGTGGGTGGGGGACGCCCCTCCCACATCTGACTTTGTGTATAAAAGACCCGTTGTAATTCCCAATAATACACACATCGCTTCTGCACTAGACCGGAGTCCAGTCTCTTTCTTTCTCTCTTTTTCTCTTTCTCTCTTCTTCCCCCCAATCCCTGACTCCGTCTCCACCTTTGGAGTACCCTGAACCTGGCTGGAGCTGGTCCTTGGCAGAAGGTTAACTTTAAGATCTTTTAGGAATCGCTAAACTGTTTTCCACAGAGGTTGTAGTAGTTTATACTCCCACTAACAATCAAAAGGGTTCCTTTTCACCATATCCTCTCCAGTATCTGTTGTTTTTTAAGTTATTGATGATGGCCATCCTGAGTGGAGTTAGGTGGTATCTCAGTGTGGTTCTAATTTGCATTTCTTTTTATTTATTTATTTATTTAAATTAATTAATTTATTTATTATAAAATATGAGGTATAATTCAGGGCTAGGTATACAAACATTGATCATGCAGGTACCCTTGTTGGTGAAGCATGCCCCTCCCTCCCCTAGCAGCTTCTCCCAACTGCCAGTCCCACCCCCGCTTACCCTGACAGTTTTGCGCTACTGCCAATTGTCTTCCCACAGCATTATAATTGTTCAAGGTCACCTTATAAGTAAGAACATATGGGACTCCTTGTAGATACTAGATGTTAGGACTTTGTCAGACATACAGCTGCCAAATATTTTTTCCCCGTTTGTGGGCTGTCTCCCTGCTCTCTTGATGGTGTCTTTGGCTTTGCAGAAGCTTGTCAGTATAATGAGGTCCCACTTATCTATCTTATCTCTTATGGCATGGGCACTTGGGGTTTAGATCAGAAATTGGTTGCCAGTTACAATTTCCATGAGGGTGTCTCCTGCATTTTCTAAGGTTCTTATAGTTTGAGGTTTTATGTTTAGTTCGTTGATCCATTTAGAGTTGATTTTTGTGTATGGTGATAGGTAGGGGTCTTGTTTTAGTCTTCTGCATGTGGGCAGCCAGTTTTTACAGCACCAGTTACTGGATAGGTTCTCCTCTTTCCAGTGGCTGATGGTGGAGGCTTTGTCGAAGTTGAGTTGGTTCAGATATTGAGTTTTTTCTTTCGGAATCTCTATCCTGTTCCCTTGGTCTATATGCCTGTTCTTGTACCATTACCAGGCTGTTTTGATTATTGTAGCTTTATAATAAAGTTTAAAGTCTGGGAGTGTGATACCCCCTGCTTTTTTTTTTTTTGGCTATTTGTGGTCATTTATGTTTTGAATTGTTTTGGCTATTTGTGGTCATTTATGTTTCCATATGAATTCCTGTATTGTCATTTCCAGGTCTGAGAAGAATGCTGCTGGTAATTTACTGGGCATTACATTAAATCTGTAGGTTGCCTTGGGTAGGATGGACATCTTAACAGTGTTGATTCTTTCAGTCCATGAGCATGGAATATTTTTCCATTTGTTTGTGTCATCTCTGATTTCTTTGAGCAGTGTTGTGTAGTTTTCATTGTAAAGGTCTTTCACATCTCTAGTTAGGAAGATGCCCAGGTAGTTCATTTTTTTCTGTGGCTATTGAAAATGGGATTGTGCTTTTTATTTGGGTTTCTGTTTGTTTATTTTTGGTATATAGAAAAGTGACTGTCTTTTGCACATTGATTTTATACCCTTTGCCAAAGTCCTTTATCAGTGCAAGGGGTTTTTTGACAGAGTCTCTTGGATTTTGGGGGTATAGAATCATGTTGTCTGCAAAGAGGGATAATTTGACTTCCTCTTTTCCTATTTGGAAACACCTGATCTCATTCTCTTGTTGGATTGCTCTATGTAGGACTTCCAAACTATGTTGAAAAAGAGGGGTGAAGTGGGCATCCTTGTCTTGTTTTGGTTTTCAGGGAAAATGGTTCCAATCTCTGTCTGATAACAGTATGCTGACTGTGGGCTTATTGTAGATGACTCTTACTATTTTGAGGTATGTTCTTCTATGCCTAGATGTTCAAAAGTTTTTATCAAGAAGGGGTGCTATATTTTATCAAAAGCTTTTTCCATGTCTAATTTTATAATCATGAGGTTTTTGTTTTTACATCTGTTGATGTTTATGATCTTGCGATTGTTGAACTAACCCTGCATTCTGAGGATGAAACCTCCTCAGTCATGATGGATGATTTTTGAGACATGTTGTTGGATCTGGTTTGCTAGGATCTTATTGAGATTTTTAGCATAAATGTTCATCCATGATATTGGCCTGTTGTTCCCTTTCCTTGTTGGATCTTTATCTGGTTTGGGCATTAATGTAATGTTAGATTCATAAAATGATTTGGGGAGAGTTCTATCTTTCTCAATTGCCTGGAATATCTTCAGTAGGATTGATATCAGTTCCTCCTTTTATGTTTTATAGAATTCTGCTGGAAAACAATCTGGTCCAGAGCTTTTTGTCGTTGTTGTTGGTAGTTTTCCTATTACATAGGCAATTTCCTGGATTGCTATTGGTCTAGTAAGGGTCTTGATTTCGTCTTGTTTCAACCTGGGAGGTTGTGTGATGTTAGAAAGTTCTCTGTTTCCTTTAGGTTTTCAAGTTTGTTTTCATATAAGTGTAGTTATTAGTCTCTGATAATCATTTAAATTCCTTCAGGGTCAGTTATGACTTGATCTTTTGCATTACTGATTGAGTTTATTTGGGCTTTTCTCTCTTTTTCTTGGTCAGTCTAACAAGGGGTCCATCAATCTTGTTTATCCTTTCAAAAGCCAGGTTGTTTTCGTTAATTTTTTGTATTATATTATATTTTTGTCTTCTATGCCCCAAACTTGGACTTTTATTTTGGTGCTCTGGATTCCTCTGCTGAAGTTAAGGTTTTGGTGGTCTTGGTTTTCCAGCTTTCTTAGATGATTTGTTAGGCTATTAACTTGTGATATTTCCATTTTCTTCGTGTGTGTTCATAGAGATATGAATTGTCCTCTTAGTATTGATTTCATGGCATCCCAGAAGTTTTGGTAAGATTTTTCTTTGTTTTTATTTGTTTCTAAGTATTTTTTCATCTCTGGCTTGATTTCCATGTTGACCCAGGAATAGTTTAGCATCATGCTATTTAGTCCATGTCTTAGTGTGTTTTGGAGGAACTTTGTTGGTGTTGATATTTATTTTTATTCCACTGTGGTCTGAGAAGGTGCATGGTGGTATTTCAATCTTATGAAATTTGTTTATGCTTGATTTATGGCTGAGAATTTGCTCAATCCTAGAGTACATTCCGTGCGGTGATGAGTAGAATGCATATTCCATGGTTGTCTGGTGGAGTGTTCTGTACATTAAGTCCATTTGGCCAAGCGTCATGTCATGTTAAGGTTCCAGATCTCCTTATTGATTTTTTGTCTTGATGATCTGTCTAGGGTTTTGATCAGGTTATTTAAGTCCCCAGTTATGATAGTGTTAGAGTCAATATCTTTTTTAAGCTTACCTAAAAGCTGTTTTATGAAAGTTAGGCCTCCTTTGTTGGGTGCATATGTGTCTAGAATGGATATTTCTTGTTGATGGATTGAACCTTTTATCATTATGTAGTGACCTTTTGTATCTTTAAAAATTTTTGATAGCTTAAAGAGTATTTTGTCTGATGGTAAGATTGTGTTGTGACTCCTGCTTTCTCTTGTGTTCTGTTCACTTAAAATTTTGTTTCCCATCTTCTTTCTTTGAGTCTGTGAGTGTTCTTTCTGGTGAGATGAGGCTCTTGGAGACAATATATTGTTATATTATAATATTTTATCCATTTTTTCATTTTTTGTCGTTTCAGTGTGCATTTAGTACATTCATATTCAGGCTAATTATTGAGATGTGAGAGTTTATCCCTGATGATGTTCTTATAGAGTTTGTTGTTGTTGCTACTGTTTGCTTATTTGTTTGTTGTCTTTCTTTTGATTTTTTGGGTTGATTTATGTGTGTTTTCAATCTTTTTTCTGCATTCTTGTGAAGGTCGTTGTCATTCTTTTTTTCTTTCTTCTGTGTTTATCACTTTCTTAAATGTTGCTTGTAGAGCTGGTCTGCAGGCAGCATAAACTCTTAGGGATTGGATGTCTGGGAAGCATTTTAATTCTCCATCACTGATGAAGTTTAGCTCAGCTGGGTAGACAGTTTGGTTAAAATTGTTTATCTTTGTGAACTTTGAAGATTGGGCTCCAAGCTCTCCTAGCCTGGAGTGTTTCTGTAGATAAGAGTGCTGCTATTCTAAATGGTCTTCCCCAGTAGGTAGTTTGACCTTTCTCTCTTGCTGCCTGTAGGATTTTTTCTTCTATGCCTACTTCATGTAGGCAAATTGCTATGTGTCTAGGAGTTTGTCTTCTCGTTTGTTTTCTTGTAGAGGTCTCTTGTATTTGAATGGTCATGTCACTGATGAAATGAGAAGTTTTCTTGGATAATTTCATGGAATGTTTGTTTCAGGGTGGTCTGTAACTCTCTATCTGCCTCAAGGATTCCAATTAATCTTAGGTTCAGCCTCTTGAAACAATCACTCATCTCTTGGAGGTTTTGTTCTGTCTTTTAAAGCTTCTTTTCTATGTTTTTAACAGTTTGGGTTAGTTCCATATTTTGGTTCTCTAGTTCTGAGATCCTTTCTTCCATTTGGTTAATTCTGCTTTCCGTGTGTATCAGTTTGTTATTTACTTCATTTACTGTAGTCTTTATTGCTGTTACCTCAGTTATCAACTCCTTTATTCTTTCCTCCCATCTCTTCTCATTTCTATTTATTCTCTCTACTAATATCTTGATGTCTTAGTTTGTAATTTGAGACCAGTTATTCTGGGATCTCTTCATTGTTTTCAATCCAAAATCTGTATTCTCAGTGGTTGATCTCCCAGGGGTCTGTGTGAGACCCATATTCTTCCTTTGGTTTTTCTTCATTTATGTAGGCCCCCCACCTTTAACCTTTTTATTCTGTTGTTCAGGGTGATGGATAGCTTTTACTTCTGTTTGCTCAATCTCCTATTCTTCCTGAAGTAGATCCTCTGGGTTTGTTCAATTCTGAAGCCAGACTGTGTGTTGGGGGCTGTATTTTTGCAATTTTTAAATTTAATTGAGGGGGGAGCTATGATTTAGAAATGATTTGCATATCCCTGGATCCTACTCCCCATTGTTTTACAATCTGTACATGTAATGGGGGTATAGGTTTTCCCCATGAAAGCAAAATGAGGTAAGAAAAAGGAAAAGAATGGAAAGAGGAAGGAGGAGGATGAGAGGAGAGTGGAGAGAAAGAAGAAGAGGGAAAACAGAGAGGTTTACAAACTAACAAATTAAAAGAGACACAAAGACACAAAATATTAAAACAAAAACCCCAAAACATACAATCACACAAACTGACAAAAGCCCCCTATTCATGCACTCTTCCTAAAAAAATACCCATGCACAAACAGAAAGTCTAAAAAAAAGCATCAAAATAACAGAAAAAAAGTAGGAAAACATAATCAAAAACAGAAATAAAGAGGGAAGAGGAAAAAAAGCTAAAACAAAGAAATAAAAAACAACAAAAAAAGCAAAACAAACAACAACAACAAAAAAAACCCAAACCAAACTCACTCTGAGGTTCTTTCTGTAACTCTAACATCCTTTTAACTCTGGTCTCCAGTCCCTCCCTTTTGCTCTTAGCACTGGCTGATAAGCTTCCTCTCAGCATGGGTCAGATGTCCCATGGACTACTGTGGGAGGAGGGTGTATCTGATCTAGACTCATCTGGCTTGCTGCCACTGCTGTCAAGTCTCCTTCTCAGATCTGATATGTCTGTGTTTGTTTCAGCATGGGGGAGGAGCATTTGTCTCTCTGAGTTTGCTGGGTAGATAAACTCCAGGTCCCAGTTTGGAGGTTGGGCGGAGCTGGACAGAGCAATGCAGGTCTCTTTTGGGACCCAGGACAGACAAAATGGCACCAGTCAGTATTTCCCCACCAGGAGTAGGGCTCCTTTCCTGTTTTCCCCTGCCCTCTCCACATATCCTGGGGATTGTACCACTCTGCTGTCACAAGTGATGGTGTGGAATGTTGGTAGGCACCAGTTGGTGAGGATCAGCTGCTTTTTGTTGCCTTTTCTCTTGAGAGGCCTGAGAACAGCAGAAGATCCTGCATACTGGGGACTCCAATCTCAGGGAGGTGGTGGGTTGCAGTCACTTCCAGAGACGAGCCCCAGTGCATGAACCTGAGTCTCCCCTTAGACGTACTTTCACTCATCCACCAGCACACACCCACTCGCACAGAAAGTCTTTATGGACACTCACTATTGCAGAACTCTAACAGTCTGACCTGTTCCATCACCATCTTGCTGGAAATCTTAGAACTAAAACATAAAATAAAAAAAAATCATGAAATATTTAGGCATGTAAACTATATGGAAAAATATAACAAACACTTATGCACAGCAATCAACATTGAAGTAGAAAATTAATCGAGGCCCCTGTTTACTCCTCACTAACTGTATTATCTGGAGGTCATACCTCTAAAATTTACTCAGCAGATGAATTTACTGTTGTCATGCCTATACATTTCTTTATGTAAGTACTTTAAAGAATATCTGCTATTTATTTTCAATGTTTTTCAACTTTATGTTAATTATATTATACTGAATATATTTTCTGCAATTTGCTTTGTTTTTTTCCCCCTCAACACCAGATTTGTAAGATTTATTTATTTAAGTTGATTTTTCCGGCTCTGTTCATTTACCTCATGGTAAATGCTATGTGGTATTTCATTATGTGAATATATTATGACTAATTTATCTATTCTACTGTTTGAAGTTTAGGTAGTTTCCAAGGGTTTTTTTTTTATTACTGTTACAATGAATAATACTATGAAATGTTTACATGCAGTTCTTTGTAACATAATTTCAAGATGGTCTATAGAATAAATATGCTGGTATGGAGTTACTGGGTAGTGGAGTGTCTAGATATTCAACTTCACTAGATATTTTCAAATAATTTCTAAAGTGGTTGTACCAATTTATATCAGTGTATATGTGTTTCCATGTTTCTACACCTTCATCAGTACTTGGACTTGTCAAACTTTGCATTTTTTGGGTCAAGTTTCTGATGCAGAATAATATTATATGTGGTTTTAATGCTAATTTCTTTACTTATCAGAGAAATTGAGCATCTTTTGTATGTTTCTAGACCATTTTGATTTACTCCCTCTTTTGCGAATTCTTAAGAATAGTAGTTCTTTGCCTTCTCCTTTTCCATGCCCATCAAATCTCTCTCTTCACTTGCATAGAAACCTAGCCTCCAGCTCTAAGGTGTGGGAAGTTCTTCTTGTTTCTTCCATTAAAATCCAAACACCGAGCTGCCTTTCTTTATGTGTCTTAACATCGTTTCGTTGCTTTTTTTCCACTTCCTGTCCAAAGTAAAGAATGAACCTATCAATTCCACTTTTATGAGTCACTTAGAATAGTTGAAATCATAAAGACAGGAAGTAGATTGGTAGTTTCCAGGAACTTGGGATAAAGGGATGGTAATGTTATTGTTTAGACTGTTATAATAGTGTGTTATGTTTTAATGGGTACAGAGTTTTAGTATTATAAAATAAAAAAAGTTATTTATGGAGAGGGAAGGACATTAGGTAAAAAATAAGAACATTTTAATAATGTATGAACCTTGATTAAAAAAAAAAAAAAGAATGATCTTATTGAGAGCAAGAAAATTTCACTGTCAGGGCAGTAGAGCCCTTGTCTCAGGAGCTAAGGTTTCTCATAAAATCATTAGCAAAGGCATTAGAAGAGTAAGAAGGGCTAGGAACTGGAGTCCCTGGTGTGCTAAGGACTGAATAGTGCCTCTGTTTTTATTAGAATAGAGAAGTGTCAAGTATTCATGAAACATGAAATGATTAATCATGAAATGCCCTTATATTTCAATAAATAATTTGTTCTCACCACAATCTAAACAGAGTTGTCAGAATCAGATGATTTAATAAAAATGTAATAGAAAACTGGGAAATATTAGGGAGTGAGAAGAGGAAAAACTGGAATGTTTTCATCAGTATGTAAGGATTTTTTTTCTTGTTTTAGCGAGGCACTGGATGTAACTACTCTGTAGGATAAGCCCACAGGCCACTAAAGAAAATAGACAATTATCTTCTCCATTTTTCTACCTTCTTTTGATCTCTGTATTACCTTTGGATGGATATTTGGGAGGAAAGTCAGAATGCTTAGTAAGAAAATCTAAGTCAATAAACACATGAAGATGCTGGAAGGTGGGAGTTTAAGGGGGAAGGTAAAGAGATAACTGTCAGTTAGGGAGTCTGGGAAGGGTGAGTATTGTGAGCATGACATGGATATTGCACCAGAGAGGGTGTGGAATCTGGAATTTCTGAGGTGGAGAACAATGAACTCATCAGAAGCACTGCTGTGAAGTATTATTAGGGTCCCCTTTTGTGTTATTTGAGATATACAAACAGAAATATGGAATTGCTTTTGTAATTGCTTTATTATTAGTGACTTCAGAAAAGGGTCAATCTGAAAGGAGTCTAACATATGTTAAGATTACATCACTATCTTGTTACCTCACCCAGGACTCCTTGAAGATTCTATCTTCTTGTGCTGGAAACTGAGAGCCTAAATTGAGACTTCTGGTCAAGATGTAATTACAGGTTCATTAATGTTGAATTTGTGTACTCTCACTTATGATACACAGTGTGATATCATGAAATAGCACTGAAAATTGATTTAAAAATCTAAAACAAACTAACTGCTTCAGAGTCTGGTCTTTCTTAGCTATTAGCTTATGGAGTGAATTTAACCTCTTTGAAGATACCTTTGCCTATTTATCATGACACTAATCATTCCTTCCCTGCCAACTTGATAAGGTTGTTATACTAATCAAATAACTAAAAATATTTTTGTGAATCTGAAAACTACACAGCAATATCTCAATGTAAGGCTAATTACTTTCATAATTAACAATATTACGCAGCAATATCTCAATGTAAGGCTAATTACTTTCATAATTAACAATATAGGAGGAGTAACTGTGCCTTGTAACGTGTAGGTGCTGCTGTACTAACAGGGAATGGTCTATACTGGGAGTTCACAACTACTCTAGTTTCCAACAGACACTGTATAAGAAATTTAGACTACAGGAAAAATAGAAAAAAGAAAACCACCTATATATGCTACAATTTTGTGCCCTGGATTTGGAAGTTTATTAAGAGAGTATTCTGTCTACATTTATGAGGAGACTTGGTAAAGGCTTTATTATCCACTTATTGTACTCAGAGAACTGCTGTAAATTACTCAGGGTGACAAAGGGACCAGTGTGAACCATGGACTCATGCGGCTGCCTCCCTGCTGTGAGCATCTTCTCCCTGGCAGCAAATGTCTTCCAGAGGATGAGGGGCACACAAGCAGGGTAAGACAAACCATTCTGTCAGGGAGGAATATGACAAGTGTGAGATTGCTTTATTTAAAAAGAAAACCTGCCTTGTTGGAGGTGTCTCCTGTTCTTAGGACACAGACAAGATAAGCACACAGGCTCTGTTGCCATTAATACTCCTGGAATGAGAAATTCAACATTTCTTTTGAGTGATAATTTGGGCCAGCAGCTGTGTTTGCATACAGATAAACAGAAAGCCTGAAGAGGGACATAGGAAGTGAGGGAAAAAGTAATCCAAGTGGAGCAAAAGGAAGACCAAAAATAAAGAAAAAAAAATAAAGGCTGGGCTTCCTAACTCCTGAGGACAGAGGCACAACTGGTAAACCACGTATACTACCAAGCAATGAGGAGCTGACATGTCTAAATGTGCTTATGGAGAGTTGAATAACCTTTAGACTGCTGGTTGCTAACCACTTTGTGTTTCAAAACCCATTGAGAAATTGATAAAAGCTATGGAAATTTTTCCTCATAAATAAAAATGAAGATATTCATATACTCAGAACATTTTGCATAAAAATTCAGAGGGTCTGAGGATTCATGAGATCCATTCATGTGCTTCTCCCAGGACTCCATTGCTGACCTTCTTCATCTGTGAGATATGACATGGCATGACATGATATGATATCTGATATAAGTGGGGGCTTCAGATTTGGTCTAAGATGTAACTCTACAATGCATGCTTATAGGGAGGTGAGCCCTTTTGGGGAGATCTTGTCCCAAGGTAGTTGTCCTTACTTTATCTTTGTTCCTGATTTTTGTTTCCAATTAGGGGAGTATATATGTTAGAGGGCACAGCATATATTCCTCTGTGATATCCAAATATCAGGCATCATTGTAGCATGGAATCTCTGATGTCTCTTGTTTTAGTCTATTCAGAATGCTATAAAAAATACCATAGACTGCATGGCTTAAACAACAAACATTTATTTCTCACAGTTCTCGAGGCTGGGAACTCTAAGTTCAAGGGACTAGTAGGTTTGGTGTCTGGTGATTTCCCACTTCCTGATTCATAGACAGCTTTATTTTTGCTATGACCTTCATGGCAGAGAGGGCAAAGGAGCTGTCTGTGGTCTCTTTTATAAGAGCGTTAATCTCATTCATGAGGGTTTCACTTTCATTACCTAATTATCTCCCAAATGCCCCACCTCTTAATACTGTTACACTGAGGGTGAGTATTTCAATATATCAATTTTTGAGGGAACACAAACTTTCAGCCCATTAACACCTCTGTTAAAAAAGATAAACTCACTCCTGTGCCTCAACAACAAAGCTGACATAGACAGCCTTGTAGACTATGAGCAGCACAATTTTAAGAACACTGTTCAGATAGGTTTTAATATGAGCGATGGCCCCTAGGGTAGTTTAGAATGGTGATCTGTACAAATGATTCCTCTAAAATTACCTTCTTATCATTATAGGTGACAGTTGGACTACAAAGAACTAGAAGTAACCACAGAGATCTCTGTAGTGCTTGGCCCTAGTCCTAGGTGGAGTGGGAGAGCATGGTGTCACACAGAGATATTCAAATTAGAGGGTAGCTTCTTCCACAATCTAAAACAAGAACAACAAATGAATCTTTAAAGCCCACAAGGGCTTTAGGAGTATACCTTTGTACTGAAGACAGTGAAATGGCTGGAGTGAAAGTGGATGTGGCATTGAGGTTTTATTTCCCTAGCTGTGGAGTTGGGTTACTGGATGAGAAAAAGCATATGGAGCACTTAGCACTATTACAAGCTGTTGAACAGTCATTGCTAGTTCCTTTTCCTTCTCTGAATGTCTCTGTCAAAAGGTGGTCAGGACATACATGGGTTTTGTACCAAGGACTTATGAATGAGGTAAAGGACCCAATTCCAGCCTGCAGTACAATGTCAATCAAAACTAGCCAAAAGGCATTTATTTTTGTATTCTTGTTTTTTCAAAAAGGTTTTGCTTCCATGTATGCAAGTACTCATGGTGGACTCAGCTAGAAACCATAAGGTGAATGACATCAACTTCTTACTCTCATTAGTAATTGGATCACTTTGGACCAATTTCATGATTTGGGAGTAAAAACACTACTCTCCAAAGAGGGCACTTCAGATTTTCAAAGCTCCTAAGACTGCACCAACAACTTTCTGCTGCCACCAGAAGTTGAACTGATACCCATTAGAACAGCTAAGTTTTGGTTGTATTATCCAAGACCTCTTCAGGACAAGAGAAGGTAAATGAACACTTATTGACGCCTGCAGTGTAAAGTTTGCACTGTCTAACCTTACCTTCCTACAGTTGTTAGAAGTTCATTGTCTCAACGGCAATTCCTCATCATTTTTTTTCCTTAAACTAAATGCACTAAGCCTCCCCATCCTCTCTCTGTTTAGGAACATTCATTGGAATTCAAATGTACATGTCAACTTAATTGTGGAGAACAATTTAGAATATAAAATGAGTTTCAAAAATAAGTGGGTGGTTTGGATGTTTGTGACAGTGACATGGTTGTGCAAAAGGTTAGATTTATGTCAAGAGTCTGAGGCAGGAAAGCCTCAAGTTACCTGTTGCGGTTTGCTTTTCCATGGGATGAATTTTATGTCCATTTTGTGCTACTACCTAGAGAATAACAACAGAGAGCCAGGGGTTACCCTAGCAATAACCAGGTCACCAAATGCAAGTCTTCCTCTGAGGTTGTACACAGGTACTGGACTCTGGGCTACTGTTTCTTCTACATTGTTCTTTCTGTCAAGTTGCCAATGACTCCTTTTTTTTTTTTTGAGTTGGAGTCTCACTCTGTCGCCCAGACTGGAGTGCAGTGGCCACTCCCACCCACCGCAACCTCGACCTGCTGGGCTCTGGCGATCCTTCTGCCTCAGCCTTCCAAGTAACCGGAATTACAGGCGAGTGCTACCACGCCCAGCTAATTTTTTGATTTATTGTAGAGATGAGGTCTCCTTGCCCAGGTGGGTCTCGAACCCATGGGCTCAGGCAATCCACTCACCTCAGCCTCCCAAAGGCGCGGGATTACAGGCTGAGCCACCGAGCCCGGCTCCAATGACTCCTTTTACTCATCCATTCTCTCAGACATTGGGACAATATTAATAAGCATAAGTCCAAAATTTGGAGACAATATAGCATGCACCCAACCCTCTAGGAGCTTATTGTCCTAAGCATGGATATGAACAGCTATCATACAATACAACAACAGTGGAGCTAGGGTACAAGATCTAAGTGCTACTCAGAGGTAGCCCTACTAACTAAACTGGAGATTAGGGAAAGCCTCCAAAGAGATCATGTCATGATTGCAAGGGAATTTTTCTCCTATAGAAAATGAGATAAGGGATCTCAGCTGGCAGGAACATTATGAGAAAAGGCTGGAGGCATGAGGGCTGCTAGGAGTTCAGTGCAGTAGATCAAGGTGTGTCTAGGCAGAGTAGGAGGTAACATACCAGAAAGACGGTGGTGTTTTATTCTTCATCTTTGGTTACCTTGTCCTTGTTCTTTGTATCAAAACACACATCTGACCACAAAGAAAAGGGGAGAAATACGGAAGAAATAAAAAGGAGGGCATTATCAGAGAGCCTGCAGTAACCGAAGAAACTTCTTGAGTGTGGAGCCTTGCTTTGTTTGAGAGAAGATGGCTCAGGCTTGCAGCTTCTAAACAATAACATTAAATGGACCAAGGAACATTTTGTGGTAGACAATGAAAATAACTTCTAAGTAGAAGAAATAAATCCCATATACTATCATAAGGCAGGGAAAAAGTTTTTCTCTGAAGGATAAAAAGGGAAAATGGAATTTTGTCTTTCTAGATCATTTCAAATTGTCACCTGAAAGTAAGGCATGATTCTGAGAAAATCTATGTAACCTCTCCATTTTTGATTAATATGATCATATATATCTAAAAGATATGAATTTCAACTTCTCTGGGCTACTGCTGAGGGAGTATGTACATTACATACAAGAAAGTGCCCATCACACGGTTTGGCACATAATATAGAATTTTCCCCACTTTCTCTTCCTCTTTTCTTCCTTTCTGCTTCTTCTTTCCTTGATTATTTTGATGGCCAAGGGAGATATCAATCTAGCAAGGGCTCTCACAAGCAAGCTGTTGAATTTATATCTACCAAAATCCATGCATTGAAATAACAGTGACAGTTTCTTTCAAATTGTTCAGCTCATTTTCACCATTGTGATTGTTGAAAGTAAACTCTCAGCACTGAAATGTGTTTCCTGACCACATTTCCCCTCCTTGTCACACATGGAGGCCCTTGTTTGCTGTGAGGACATATTCCTAAGTCTATTACTGATAGGGCTGATGCCAGTGTTGTAGAAAAACAAGCACAGGCTATTTCATTTGGAAATAAAAGATATGTGATAGTGAGTTCTCCAAAGATCTGGAAGCATCGTATGTCATCATGGAACCTTGATTTGAGCACTTATATTTTGGGGGGCTTATGGTGTGATTCTCTCAGGCCTAGAAATGGGCAACCAATAGAACTAAATGCTATACAGATAATTGGAATTGCTGACCAAAGTGCTTGCACTTTCAAACGTGCATTTAATTAAATACAAGGATGTAAGAACCTCAGGAAAAAATGGGTGTTTCAAGTGAATGAACTGTAACTATTTGGCATGCTCCCAAGAAAAACACTTCCAGGGTTGTTGTTTCTCAACATGAGTCTGATTATTCCATGCCCATGTGCACAAACCTTCTTTAACTGTTCATTGCTCTCAATATAAAGTTTTAAATCATTTTCATGAATAAATAAAACTCATGCATTTAGAGTTACTTCTAAGCACTTAAGACCTATGAGTTAAGTACCAATTTGGGCTTCCCATTAGCTTTCTTTGAGTCTCCAAGATCTTTGTGTAAACTCAAAGTTAGGAATAAAACTACTTGTGACTCTGAGAGAAAGATTTTTGAAGAGGAGTATTGTCCAACTGTCGTCATAGGTGTTGACCTTGTGCTAGGATCATGAGGGAGACCTGTGAGGAGTTTCAGACACTTTGCAGCAATGGCTGAGAGGTTCTTATTGTTCCAGGGAACTACAGCACAAGGTCATGCACTCCCTTACTCAGGCCCTGCTTTCAGAACAAGTCTGGCCAGCTAGCTTGTGACCAGGTCTCTATTTCTTAATGGCTGGCCTGCTGACCCCAAAGACATGTTGTCACCTCTTTTTTCTTATACCTCCCTCCGTGGAGGGGTAATAAATTGTAAACTGATAAGTCAAAACAGTTTTTTGAGTTCTGGTTTTCCAAAGATACTACCTAAAAAAAATTCAGTTTACCAGACAGAGTGTTGGGTCACAGGTACATTACAAACTTCAGGCCAAAGCACATTCTACAGTGGATACCATGAAGAAATGGGGAAAGCACATCCATTATTTAAAAGCCAGAAGGAGGCAGTGCACTTAGAATTGGTGGACAAAAACAATATTGCCTTTCTGGTCCAGGAACCATCTGTGGGAAGCAGTGTTTTTCACCAGCAGTTTCCAAAATGAGCTGCACACACTCAGAGGGTGCTCAAGACCATGTATTGTAATATGAATGGAAACATTAGGACTTCTGTTTTTATATTTTCTCAAAAAATATGAATGAAACTTTACTAATACTTTTATATGGATTTATTAACATTAGTGTTTTTACTTGGTATACACATCAGATAGTCCCACCTCAAGTTTAGCTGATAAAATATCAGAGTTTCAAAACAAGGTGGAATTGACATTACATGTAGACTTACACTTTATTCACTTTGGCAAATCATGATGTTGCTGTTCTCTGTGTCTGATTAAAGGATTTATCACTTATCTAGTTTTTACTAGTTTTCTCATAATGGACAAATGGCTTTTAAAATTCCTGCAAAGAAACTACATATTGAAGGGACCATGTCAAATGAAGTAAAATAAAATATCCATAAAATGATAGTGTAGATACTTCTACTCACAGGTGAGCTTCTTATTGTCCATATTAAGAAGTAAAAACAATGGCTATATAATAAGATCTGAAAAGAATCATCCAAATAAGAATTATCTAGAAAGTTATTTGAGATATATTTAAAAACAATGTGGTTTGTGGAAGCTTTACTGTGATTTTATATTTTGCATTTAAGAATTAGCTAATGATAACCCAGAGGCAACACGATAAGAACGTATTTTTAAAAATGGTTTATTTCATCTTCACTTAGCTTTTGAAAATTTACATTTTTGTGCATTTTTTATAATAGTCATAATATCCTAATATAGAAGTGTTTTTTTATACACATATACATTAAGTTGAAATACATACATGCACATGGAAGAACATGATCAAATAATTTTATTGATGAAAGGACATGATCAACACATTTGAGGGTCATTGCTCTAGGAAGTTATCATGATGAGAAAAAAAAATCCCAATGTTAGTGTGCTTTAATTCTTATTAGCCCACCCCTCCAGTCATCAGTCACCATGTTTGACATTTTATTATGAAATAATGTGGGAGATTATTTTAAGCAGCTACCTCATAAGATGTCATAAAAGTGCAGTTTCATAATTGAGTAAATTCATCTTCTCCAAATGGAAAATACAGATTTGTTATGATGTTTTGGTGCACTGAATTGTGTTTGATGTAGGACTTAATTCACCCCTTGCTGGTGGCAGATCTGCTCCCCTGCTGTGCTTAAGAGAAGAGAGTGTATCTCACAGTGTGTAAGTGCCTTCAGTGAAATAGGTCAATTGCATTCTTCCATACAGGCCTTTGGAGGAGAGAGGTCTCAAAGTTTTCAGGACATGTGAACTTCTCTGGAGACTTTTCTAGTTGGGAGAAGAGGGAATAATGAATTTCATGTGGATGAATAGATGGTATTGTGGCTAGCAGCAATCGAGATGAAACTGCATTAAAGAGTGAGTTCACAGCTATTAGTTTTAATCAGGAGAGAGATATGGGTCTCAGAATTATAGAGTGTTTTGTAGCAACATTAGTTCAATGTGCTGTTTCAACCATAAAGGCCAGGAAAATGTGAGAAATTGTCAAGAGGAGGATTGAAAACAACAGTTTCTGCTATTAAATCTAGATTTAGTGGATCTTTGATCGAATACCTGCTACATGTCTGTGTGTTGTAAGTTCTGCTCACTGCAATTTAAAATAGATTCTAGTTTTGTCAATTATGTCTCAATAAAACTGGAAAAAATAAAATAAATTCAGAGAGTTGGAAAACCAGCATAATTATTGAAAACCACCAAATGAAGACAGAATATAAATAATTATAATTTCCTAAAAAGGTGAATTTGGAAAGGAACAGGAGTTATCTTGTAAGATAACGAAGAGCAATGATCAAGGAGTGATGGAAACTCGTTAATCCAATTATGTTTATGTGAGTACAATGATAATTTCCCCAGACAAATAGCCCAAATTAATATTGTTGAAAGGGGAGGGTATCAAAAGCAGGATTCTAATTCCACATCTCCAGAAGACTTGATGAAATCTCCCACATGTATCTCTTTCTACTCCCAATGGCTGCTTCTTCCTAAACCATTCCTTTCCAACTCCATCCCAGCAATATCTTGTTCCCAGATGGGCTTTGACCAGAAAAATGAAAAGCACAATAAGATTCCTAGCAGGAAGATGTTGCATATAGAAAACTAAGTATCACTGAATGACCCTCAGAAGTGTTAGAAAAGGCTTCTAATAACTACTAGGAAATCAGTATGTGGCACAATAATCAGAAATCTCCATCAATTATCTCAACTGTGTGCAGCATTGAAGCGAATGATTCAGTAGAATGTGCCCCAAACCCCTGGCAAGTCTCTACCATGTGTTGAAACTAATGCATTTGCCTACATCTGCCCCAGAAATAGGACTATGACTTCTGTTACCTTCCACCTCTCATGTGAAGCTTTTTCATTGGCAGAGTCTAAACCAGAATCCTGCTGGTTGTGAAATGCAACTCCTAGGTTTGTGGCCCTGAGATACAAAAGAGAACACAGAAGTTGGCAAATGGTACTGAGTTTCTGACAGATGATCTAGCACAGTCATGCTTTTTCATTGGCAATAATTAACATATTTCTGCTCCACTGGTATTCCTGAAGGTGTTTCAGTGGAGGTCAGCTAATATACAGACTTTCTTAAAATGGATTTTTGATAAATAATATATCACTGTTACCTAATGAGAGCTGACGATGCATATTTAATTGAGTTAAAATTCAAGAAGCAAGAACCCTTTCTCTTGTTCTTGGTAGGGTTTTCACATACCCGCGTTGATGTCATGTCAGCAGCACAAAGAAAATTTTATTGCTCCTCTACTGTGATGATCTACTTTCCATATACTCATTTGCTTCCCCCTACCCCTTTAAAAAATTTTTATTTTCTCAGCGTCTTTCTGATCTCTGTTGCTCTTCTGTATATCTGAGATGATAAGTAGTTCACTTTCACTAGAAATACACCTCTGTGACTTGGTCAAAGGTAGGCTTTGTGCTTACATTTTTAGACTAAAACCCAGGAATTATCCTTTTGCATTTGATCCAGTCTTTCAGTTTTTCCCTGGGAACTTGAGACTCCTTTCTTTAAGACTGAAAATACCATGAAAGAAAATACATGCACAATGTCCTGACTTACTGATCCTGAACAAAAAGATTTGTTTTCCAAGACTTATTCTCCAGGAGGATAACTTTCTTCCTGTTTACTTTAGTTTCTGAAGTTAAGAGAAAGGTGTTTGTTCTTATCTTTTTTTTAAATAAAAAAATCCTAGACTTAGGGCAGATTCTCATCTTTAATTGCTCTTTTACCTCTTCTTTAGATGTGTGTTTTATACCCAGATATAGGCCAGCCCCAGCATCTGAGCAGAACATGATGTGATATGTGCAGGTATAACTGGATTTGCACAATGAGTACACAGATTTGTGTCCTTTCTGGGACTTCTACAACATGTCAACGAAAAGACTTACATTAACACTTTGAAGCAGAAAGTGCAAAAACAAAGCAAAACAAAAATAAAGATGAAGACCTGAAGATTAGAGATATATATACTATATTTTAAGATTTCTCAGTCAGGGCTGAAATTACAACTCAAGGCAAGAGCAGTGATGATCAATTGTGCTCTTTGTCTTGAGTCTCTGGGGGTCCTAAAGGCTAGAGAGCCCTTGGTAGTCAGGGAGAGAATTCTTTTTGTGGCAACATCATGGCATTTTCCTCATTAGCTGTTGCAGATCATCAGTACCAGAGACTCATGGGTGGGAATCAGGAGATGCCCTCGATTGTCACATTTTGTCTCTTTAAGTCTCTTTTCACAAAGTGCTGAAATGTAATATTGATCCAGGAAGCCCTGGTCACAACTGACATGCCCATCCACTAAATTAAAGAGAAGAGAGAATTTTGACAAATTGAACAAAGTCTAGATGCTTTATCTTACACTGACATTTTGATTTCTTAAGGAAATGCATTTCCTAACTGTATCCTGCAGATAGATAACTCCATTGTTCCATTCATTGGTTGGAGTTGTAGAAAAAATAATCAAACTTGCCAGCACACACAAGTCTTAGATTTTGTAGCTTGTCATAATTCACACAGGTTCTTCTACAAGGCCTGCTGAAACGATAAGGAGGGGAGCAAAGAAAGAGGAGAGCAAACCAGAAATGGGCAAAGTTAAACCCCAGGTGCCCCTCTGTTTATTAGGATTAAATTCCAGGGACAGTGGTCAGTTGACTGAACTAAAATGTTCAAGTTAGTGACTAGTAAGTCATAACATACTATCCTAAGAAATTAACCTGGCAGATGTATTGTAATGTCTAAGGAAGATGGTCCCCAAACCATATTATTATGTCTAAAGTGGCAGTCATAAGGCTAATCTCTAGTTTATAATGTCATGACGAGGTGGGGAAGGACAGATTATGAGACTATATTATGAAGTTCAAAGTTATGACCATGAAAGCATTACAGTCTATGAGGTGTATTCATTTAGCCAAATGATCATTTCAGAGGGCAGAAGCCAAAAGATAATACCAAGATAGCCAAGAAGAAACCCAAAGTCTCTACATTATGAAGTCTTGAATTGTGACGAATAAAAGCCATTTTTTTAATGCTCAAGTGGGTGGCTAGCTGTTTAGAGTGTAGTGCTCAAGAGTTGGAAGTCATCACCCTATAAGTCTTCTGGTTTGTGGCTGAAGGTAGAGAAGCAAGGATTTGTGAGGGTCCAGGTTTAAACTACTCAATAGTCCAAGGGAAGACTTGTATGAGTTGAAACATTACCTTGGTCAGGCATTTACAGAATCTGGTAGGGCTGGGTTAGGAGGAACAGGCAGATAGTCTGGTGACAACTCTCAGAAGCTGCGTATCACTGTTCTCCTTTATATCACTCAATGTTTTGTTGTTCATGCAGGAAAAGCAATTATCTTTAGAGAAAATATTTTAGGAAAGATTTGGATAAAAGAGTAAGTATGATTTTGTTCTAACTCATAAATGTGTATTCAAATCTTTTATGGCACTTCTTATAGAAATAATATACTAGTTGTGATATATAATCATATTCATAAATGTACACTTGTGGTTTTCTGGTTGCTTTTTGGTTACTTTCTGGATCCACTATTCCCTCTTCTTCATCCTATTCTGCCTTGGAAAACTATTGTGTACAATTTGCTTGCCTTCTTATGATTTTGGGATTCCCTAGCTAGAAATTAGAAGGTGGAAGAGTAATGTTAGGGTATTACTTCTTGTAACTCCCTCCATGCAAAATTTACTGAGGCTGCCTATATTCTTCAACTGAAAGGCTCTGCTACTCCTTTCAAGAAGGCTTTCTTGACATTGATCTCTTCATCTTGGGTCTGATAACTACTTTCTTTCTTCTTTGTCTTGAATCTTGGAGTTGTCTTTACTACTAACCCCATCTGCACTATCTCTTGATATTTCAACCCACATATTTGTGAACAGTAACTTGTTAATAAATCTTCAAGTAATCCAGAATGTGCAGTATGTTTCCTATAGAAACACTGACTGATACAAAATGCATCATTAAGCCAGCTTTCCATTTTTACTTATTCTCTTGGATTCAATTCATATCACATAACTTCCCAGAAAAATTACTTGTATCATCTGGGATGTGGCTGCCACAATTTGCAGATGCTTAGTCACAAAGCATTTTAGCTTAATGATATGTAGAAAAATGAAGAGGTGGCTGGAATGGCTAAGTGGAGTGAGGTGGGAGAAGTCCAAATCATAGAGTCCAGAAATTTATGGTGAACCTTAACTCCATCCAGGCTGGAACCAACCTCCAAAAAGGAAAGAACTGCTTCTAGAATCATACAACTCAAGGACAACAGGATAGAAAGAAGCCCCCACTACTTACATATAATAAGGTAACAATATTTTAGTGGTGTTTTCTCCTTCATGGATTTCAACAAAGTTTTATTTTGAATTATCAAGAAATGCTGTCCATATTGACCCCTTTTCCTTTTTATTAACCTGAATGGCCTTTGTGCCCCCAAATTATCTCCCCTGAGTCTAGACAGTTATGTTAAGCAAGATAGATACCATGTGATGGCTTAAAGCCTAAACTTTAGAGCTGGAAGAAGTCCGGTCTATGTCACATAGTAGTCAGGTTACTTTACCTCTTTGAACCTCAACCTTCTCATTTGTAACTGAGGATATATTTATTATAGTATTTATCTTGAAGACTGATCGTAAGACATGAATAAGATTCCTTTATTTTATTTATCTTTTGTTTTTTTAGATTCCTTTGATATAATGCTTAGCTAAGTTCCTTATATAGAGTAAGCATGAAATAGATGCTGGCCATGATCCTCCTCCCTCCCTACATCTGCAGCCCAGTGTCAGAAGCTCCACGATCTTGAGTGGCCAAACTGCTTTGTCAGTCTTTTCAGCTCCTATTGGTGAATGTAGAAGATGAGTTCAACCCATACAAAAGGGAGATGGCAAGAGTTGTGCAGAATAACAGGACTTCATCAGATGGGCCTGGAACCCAGGCATAGCTCAATTCTGGCAATGTGACTGAATGAGGAAGCTAAGAACTGCAGGCCTTCTCAGTGGCCCACAGCTTTAACAGCATGGTCACTAAAGAGAAGCAATGCTATTGCTCTGCTGCCTTTCCTAGTCGGATTGTTCCAGAGCTGAGGTCAGGGGGCATCAAGCTAACCCTAGGAGCTGGATGAAAGAACATTGAATTGTGAGGAGGCATGGTCCTTGTGCCTTCATGTGAAGGCAATCTTTCTGATCAAATAGCACAGATGTAGATCTGTGATGATATGGTTCCTATTTGATATTAGATTTTATTCAAATATAGTAAAGATTACTTTTCTTAGTCCCAAATATTACTATTAATAATAATTCCTGAAATTTGTTGAGTACATATCATATTTCAGCTGTTGTGCTTTTTAAAGTAATTTAATTATGAGATAAGAATGGCTATGAACCCATTTTATACAGACAGAGAAAAAATAAATACCTAGAGTTCACGTAGCCAGTAAATATCAGGGCCAGCATTAAATCTAAGTCAGCTCTTAAGAATTACAAGGATTCGACATTTAGACTTAGAGAATGACTTATAGGCAGCTTTGTGGCAGAAAAAATAGTGCAATTCCATATCTTTTATATTTTGGAAAGGCCAGAAGGGCTGGGTTTCTCCTCTTGGCTTATCACTTTCTATCTGTGTCACTTTAGGAAATGACTTTTTTTTTCCTGGGCCCCAACTACACCCTGGGGAAATAATTCTCACTATGAGGAAAGTTTTAAATAATACAAGATATTTTAAAAAATCTTAGCATAGAAGAGGTATTATTTTATGACTATTCTTAGTTTTTTTTTTTTTCTATATTACATTCCACTCCAGAACGCCACCCATCACCTTGAATAGCCCCAGTGACAGGGACCTCATTGCTTCCCTGGGACTCTTATCTTGGGCCATTACAGAACGACCCTGATTATTAGAAAGTTAGTTTTTATTTATAATAAGATGCTTGCTGGGGGTCGATTCTCTGAGCTGACATAGACCAAATCTAATCTCTATTTTGCATCCCTGGGCTTTTCATATGACGAAGTTAGTGCGTATGTCCTCCTAAGCTTTTTCTCTCAAGTAAATACCTGTAATTACTTTAACCTTCTCTAGTGAGAAACTTACGAATTCTCTCACCAGACTTCTCATGTTATTGATTGTGATGTTTGCCAATTTCCTCTTCGAAAGTTTTCTTTAAATTTCCCAAGGAGTATAATTTCACTGTGTAAAAAAGAAAAATATGCATAGTAAAATAAAGAAAACAATGACTTCTGATACAATGTTTGCTTTTTACAGCCCACCCTGAGGATCCCTACAAGTTGCTCTTGTGAGTTACTCACACTCTGTTCTGGCACATACCTCTGGTACCATCTCAATAGAACAGCTCCCATGGCCTGGTATTAGGTGGCAAAACAGACATCTCCTTAAATTACCCATTATTAGAGATAATTGAGAAATGGTGAAGAAATCAGGGCTGAACTCTCTGCAGATGCAGATACCTCATTAATTTGCCTCATTTGGTACTACCATCATTATTTCAAATTACAAATTCACTGCACTTTCATCATGTTTGTACAAAGGGAGATTGGCCTGCCTGAAGACTCTAAGGAATTAAACATGGCATATATTCTCTATATCTTGAGCAGGAGGAATCACAACCTCTTCTGTAAGGTCAGGTAATTAGTTCTTTCAGCTGTCATTTCCCACAATGATTTTTCTCTCTAGAGTTTCTTATTGGTATTTATTGATGTATATGGTCTTCATAAGTTTTATCTACCACAATGCACGGATGTGCATATACCCAATTAAAACAAATCACAGGAATAATTCATTCTGGGATCTAGCTTTGCTTATTTTTCTGAAGAATGAATTATCTCCTGTCCTTTCCAACCTCAAATATTCTTTTCGGAGAACGTATATATCTCCATTACTAACTGCTGGTGATCCTGATTCTAAGTATCTTTTGAGTTAGTGATAAAGTTCCAAATTTGCAGCTAACACGTGGAACAATCCTTCTGTCCCTTATACATGTAAAGCCCCAGGATTAGGAAGCCCTGGGGTTCAAAATGGTGAGGACAAATGAGAACACAGAGAAAAAGCAAGAGACAGACTCTCCTGAGTTAAACATTAGATTCTAAATCATGGCACAGAAAATTGGTCCAACTTTTTGTTTCTTTTTGCTTAGAAAAAGATGAGGAAGTGAAGAGGAATATTGACCCCTGGAAGAAATGCACTATGGGAGACTCACACATTTCTGCTATATAAGTCAAAACTGTTACTAGATTGTAAGTTCTGTGAAGGCAGGAGCTTACTATTATTCAGCATTTTATGTCCAGATCCTAGCACTTAGTGGGTCCTCAATAAATACTTGTTGAATAAATAAAAGGCTGAATGAAAGAGGAAAATTGAATGACAGTATTTGCTTTATATCTTCTCTACGTTTCTTTTATTTATTATCCTTAGTTTTTACAAGTTTTTTTTTTTTGAAATTCAGTGGAGTCTCATATGCTTAGGGGTTAGGTTTAAAAAAGAAAAGAAAAAAAAAAAAAACAACTTGCATTCATACTTGGACCTGGCCAGGCACAGTGGCTCACACCTATAATCCCAGTATTTTGGGAGGGTGTAGTGGGAAGATTGGTGAACCCAAGAGATTGATCTGGAAAACATAGTGAGCTCTCATCTCTACAAAAGTTTTATTTTTATTTTATTTTATTTTTTGAGTTGGAGTCTCATTCTGTCACCCAGACTGGAGTGCAGTGGCCGCTGCCGATCACTGCAGCCTCGACCCGCTGGGCTCCGGCGATCCTTCCGCCTCAGCCTTCCAAGTAGCCGGAATTACAGGCATGCGCTACCACGCCCAGCTGATTTTTTGACTTATTGTAGAGATGAGGTCTCACTGCCCAGGCGGGTCTCGAACCCGCAGGCTCAGGCAATCCACTCACCTCAGCCTCCCAAAGGTGTGGGATTACAGTCTGAGCCACCGAGCCCGGTGGTACAAAAGTTTTAAAAGATTAGCTAGGTATGGTGGCATGTGCTTGTAGTCCCACCTACTTGGGAGACTGAAGTGGAAGGACTGCATGAGTACAGAAGGTCAAGACTGTAGTGAGCTATGATTGTGCCACTGTACTCCAGGCTGGGTGACAGAGTGATACCTCACCTAAGAAATAAGAAAAAAAAAGTTGGGTCAGAGGTTAAAATCAACATATGGGAAGTGATCTATCCTTGAAGACAGCAAGGGAGAGTGACAAAAGTATGAATGAAAGCAACTCCATAGAGAAGAACACACCCAAGAGATCGAATCCAACAATTTAGGTTCATTCATGGTTGAAATTTTAATCTTTATTTTAAATGGAATGTTGATTTCTTTATATACAGAAAATTCTGCAAAATTTTCTTTGTTTATTTAAGTAAAAAAATAGAGACAGAGTGTAGTTTGTTGAAGCAAAGCATCTGGAATTTGATACCGATTTAAGGGTGAAAAGTCAGAAAGTTTCAAACAAAGAGAAGGAAACTACTTCAGGAAGAGTCACACTTGGGACCCCTTCTCAGCTGCTGACCCTGCATCAGATCAGTCTGATTCAAGAAAATATTCTGTTTGCTGAGTTTTAAAACCACAGTTTGAAAAGGGTTGGCCCTCCAGGACTTGATACATAACATTGGAAAATCACTACAGAATAGATTGTATGAGAATTTCCTGAAATTTTAAGTGTTTATTACTTCATCCACAAAATGTTTTCTCTTAGGCTGTGATCCTTGGTGTTGACTTGGCTCATGAAAACTGCACATGTCTCTGAAGGTTCCATACTAGGCAAAGGGATTGGTCCTGGCCACTCAGACTGTGTCTGGGATCCCAAATGTTCATTTTTAGAGCTCACACTCTCAACTTTCATCTTGACACCAAACATTATCTGGAGGGTGTTGTATGCTGAAGGACTGAGCAGACTGAGTAAGAATCAGTTCTCAGGAGTCTTCCCCACTGTAATCTCACTGTTCTTTAATCTCTCACACACTCACTACCCAGCATCATGCTGAATAAGCTTCTTGTGCTAATTGATTCCAACTTGTCTTCAGGGGAAGACCACAGTATTATCCAATGGCAGAGATAGAAATGAATTTGAACAGCATTTCCATTCCTGGCAGAAGATGGAAAGTAAGTGTGAACTGTGTTTCCATCTCAGGCAAAAGATGAAAGCGAGGGGAGGTGAAAGTAAGTGTGAACTGTGTTTCTGTCCCAGGCAGAAGATTGTGTGTTAATGGCCATGGTTATAGAGACTTTATATACTTTTCTAGAGAAGAATCCTCACATCAACTCTCTCTCTGGATAGAATAGTACCTACTGTGCCCTTTCTATCTGTTATGAGCTCCTCTCCAATAGCCAATGCAGGCTACTTTTTATAAGCCAGGGAAAGGTTATACCAATGGTGGCAAAGCTCTATAGAGCTAGACAAAGACTCTCTCAGGGAGGTGAACATGCGCCTTTCTAAAGCTGAGACAGAACAAAGGAAAGCACACTATCAGAAAAAAATGAATTGCCTTAGATAGCCAGAATGAAAAGTAAAGGATTTCTGAAAGTCTTCTTTTCTTGGGGGAGGGGGGAGGGCAGCGGTGGGTCTTAAAAAAAAAAAAGGATAGCAGCCTTTAAAATAAGTGTGACTTTCTTCAAGATCCAAAAGATTCTGTCATCCCACTTTGAGTTTTGAGCCTTGAGTGACACCATCTCCATGTCAATCAGGGTTCTGCCAAGAAACAGAACCAAAAAAACTGTGTGTGTGTGTGTGTGTGTGTGTGTGTGTGTGTGTGTGTGTGTGTCCATGAACGTGCATGCATTATAAGAAACTGACTCACATGCTTATGGAGGTTGACAAGTCTCAAGATCTGCAGTCAGTAAGCTGGAGAACCAAGAGACCTGATGCTGTAAATTTCAGTCTGAAAGTCAGCAGGCTCAAGACTCAAGAAGAGCTAATATTTTAGTTTAAGAGTAGAAGTAGGAAAACACTGATGTCCCAGCTCAAAGATTGCCACATAGAAAAAAATTTCCTCTTTATCTGGGGTTAGTCTTTTTGTTTTATTCAAACCGTTTACTGATTAAATGAGGCCCACCCACACTAAGGAGGACAATCTGCTTTACATAGTCCACCTATTTTAATGTTAATCTCATCCCCCAAAACCCTCAGAGAAACATCCAGAATAATATTTGACCAAAAACCTGTGAATCTGTGGCCCAGTCAAGTTAATGTAAAATTAACAATTCCAACCCCTCACCCCTGAAATTGCTTATTTCAATAGAAGTTGTTAGCTTAAAGAGAGAAAAACAAGATGGGGAGAGGAAAAAAGAGGAAGGAGGGGCATAAGACCTACAAAAATATCCCTACCTATATAATTTCTTTTTCTTGATGTCCAATATCAAAAAATATATAAATGCTTGGTATATGATAATTTATAAAAATCAGTTGTTTGATTTATGAAACAAGTCACTGTGATATTATTCAATTTATTGTAAAATTATTCTTTACAAAATCATGGGAGATACAGAAACTGAAATGTTGTGTGCCATGGCATGGAGAGACCTTTTACTGTCACATCAGATTATGTCCTGCCCCATCTCCACACCCCACCTCAAGCATTTTGACCTTGCTGTCTCTTGCTCAGGTGGTCTTTGCCAAAGCAAGTGTGCTGGTCTTTGGGGATAGAGGTCATGTGTGAAAGTGTTAGGAAACCTCCAGAGGCACCTGGGACATTCACAGACTGATTAGTGGTGCAGTAACTGGATTGAGACAACAGGGGAGCTGAATACTTATTATGAGAAATGTTACAGTGATAGAAGAGGGAAAGGGAATTGGAAGGAGAATGGAGATTTCAATGCAATTTAAGAAAGAGCCTAATTCCTACAGTCTCATTTAAGATTGGTACACTATAAATCTTGCTCCCCTATGATAGGCTTAAATCAGGCAACAACAAACTTTAGTTTCTGATAGTCAAATGATATTTTTCTTTATTTCACTACCCCAATATCTTAGATGGCCATGAGAACTAGAGTAGATACTGATGCTACAGAAAAATTCTTAAGATAAAGTGATTCCAAAAATTCTGTCAGGGATAAATGCGGCTACCTGACAAATTTCACACTCAGAATACTCTTCCGGTTGGCAGCTGAAAGTCTGTTTCACACTTGAAAGATTTATCTTCCATTACATTATCTCCTATTTTCCCCTTACTTTCCTCATATTTGCAAGTCTCACAGCTAAGAGAGAGAAAATAAAACAAGACACAATACTAAAATGAAGCTGTGATTGGGGAGGGGTTTCCTAATCTTAAATGGGATCAGCAGGTATCAGTGTTTTGGCTTCAAACTGAGAATTACACAGAGGGATAGTTATCAGTCACTGAAATGTGGGTCCCTCAACAGCATAGACCAGATGCCAACACGGATATGGATATGAAGTGAGTGTGTGTGTGTGTGTGTCTGTGTGTGTGTGTGTGTGTGTGTGTGTGTGTAAAATATGCATAAAATATTCAGACATAGGTTTGTGCACATTTTAACATGTACTCAAGACCTTTTCCCGTTGCCCTTCAGCTGCATTTTGTGTAACTAAGATGGGGCACTTCTGTCATGCAAGATCCCACAGGCATCCTACAGGGGATGAAAAATCATTCCAACAACAAAAAAGTTATTTCTTAGTATAGTTTACTTACTAGAAAGAGATCTAAAGAGACAGCAAATTTAGAAGAGGGTTTCAGCCATCTCTATTTGAGATGGGCTTTCATCTTCTGTGGAAGTGTCACCATGAGGCTTCCCCAGCAATGGAGAAAGCCTAACAAGTATACAGAAAATTTTCTTCTCAAACTCAAGGTAACGATTGTTTAACCGGGACACAAAAAGCACAAGTCACAAGTCACAGACATAAAGTAATTTGGATAACATACAATTAAATTTTCTGTTTATTAAGAAACATACATTTACATAATAACAACTTAAAAACCATAAAAGGATATTTGCAATATATACAAACCTTGTCCAGCAAAAAAGGCATAATAAACAAGTAGAGTAAGATGGAATTCTACAAAGCTCTAAGAAATCAAATAACTCAGTGCAGAGGGAGATCTGCAAAAATGTAAACTGATAATTCACAGAATAAATCTGAATAGCTAATATAGATTTGAAAAAATTCTCTATGTCATTAGTAATCATGGAAAGTTAAATTAACATCCCAACCTTCACATTAATTAGATTGACAAAAATTTTAAAAGTCTGATGATATCATATGTTGACAAGAATGTGGAGCTGCAGGAATATGTGTACTTTGCTGTTAAATGTGTAAACTGGTATAACCTCCTTGAAAACCAAGTTGACAGCAGAACTGGAGCTGCACACATCCCCTGAGTTGGCAATTTTACTTCTGGGTATGTATCCTTGAGTTATTCTTGAACGTGTATACCAGCACACGTGGAAAAACACTACAACAATATTATTCCTAACAGTAAGATCTGGAACCAATGCAAAAGCCCATCATCTGGAAAACAAATACATGATATTCAAATACAAAAAAAGACTACAGCACAATAATGAAATAAAAATAATTAGACCTGCACATATAAACCCGATTGAGAAAAAGGTTGCAAAACACATATGACTGCTTATGTAAGAAAAACATGCAAAAAAATACTGCATTTTTTGAGAATCATACTAGTTTCAGATACAATACGAATAAAGTCATAGAAATAAAAACACTAAGTTCAAGATAGATTTTTTTCTGGGACAGAAAGGAGGAATATTGAGAAGAGTTCTAGAGGAGTGGTTTCTTAACAATGCTTTATTTATTTATTTTAGTCAAGACTTCACTCTGTCACCCAGGCTGGAATGCAGTGGCATGATCATGACTCACCACATCCTCAACTCCTGGGCTTGGGTGAGCCTTCTACTTCAGCCTCCCAAGTAGCTGGGACTATAGGCATATAAGGTCTGACAATTAAGTTCACAAACTTGCCACCATGCACTTGCATTGGCAGCATGGTACAAACAACTCGGTAAGGTTTCATAACCTTGGTATATCAATGTCTTACAACTGTGTTCGTGTTCACGTGTGGCAATGTCTTGTTGAGTGGCGTTTATTATTGTCATTGCATGTTTTTGTGTTACCACAAGAATGTTGGACCTTGAATTAGAGCAATGAACGAACATTAAATTTCTTGTTAAAATTGGCAAGAGTAAGCCGGACTCAGTGGCTCAGCCTGTAATCCCATGCCTTTGGGAGGCTGAGGTGAGTGGATAGCTTGAGACTGCGGGTTTGAGACCCGCCTGGGCAACTTGGCGAGATCTCATCTTTACAGTAAATCAAAATGAGCCGGGCGTGGTAGTGCACGCTTGTAGTTCCAGCTACTTGGAAGGCTGAGGTGGAAGGATTCCCGGAGCCCAGCAGGTCGAGGCTGCGGTGGCCGGGAGCGACCACTGCACTCCAGTTTGGGTGACAGAGTGAGACTCCAACTCAAAAAAATAAAAAAATAAAAAATAAAATTGGCAAGAGTGGAATTGAAATCAGGGACACATTAGTCCAAGTTTATGGGGATAATGCCATGAAGAAAATGACAGTGTACATGTGGATTCAATATTTTTCTGAGGGAAGAGAAAGTGTAACTGATAAAGAGATGTCAGGATGGATGGTAACAAACAGAACTAATGAAAACATTGCAAAAATTCATCGAATTGTATGCCAAAATCATGAACAGATTATGAGAAGCATAGCAGACCAAATAAACATTGATAGAGAAGCCATTAGAAAAATCTTAACTGAAAATCTTGGCATGAGAAAGGTGTATACAAAAAATGGTCCTGAAGGGGCTCTTGCATCACGACAACGCAACAGCTCACACAGCACTATTTGTGAGGGGCGTTTTATTTTATTATTATTATTTTTTTGAGTTGGAGTCTCACTCTGTTGCCCAGACTGGAGTGCAGTGGCCACTCCCGGCCACTGCAGCCTCCACCTACTGGGCTCCGGTGATCATTCTGCCTCAGCCTTCCAAGTAGCCGGAATTGCAGGCATGTGCTACCACGTCCGGCTGATTCTTGAATTTATTGTAGAGATGAGGTCTCGCTGCCCAGGAGGGTCTTGAACCCCCGGGCTGAGGCAATCTACTCACCTCAGCCTCCCAAAGGCGCGGGATTACAGGCTGAGCCACCGAGCCCGACTGTGAGGGGCGTTTTAGCCAGTAAACAAATAACACCCTCCTATTTCACCTGATCTGGCCCCCAATGACTTTTTCTTTACCCCCAAATAAAGGAAATATTGAAAGGAAGACATTTTGATGACATTCAGGACTTCAAGGGTAATACTATGACAGCTCTGTTGGACATTCCAGAAAGAGTTCCAAAATTGCTTTAACAGGTAGACTAGGCACTGGCATTGATGCATAGCTTCCCAAGTAGAGTACTTCGAAGGTGACCATAGTCATATTCAGCAATGAGCACTTTTTCTAGGATAAGTTCATGAACTTAATTGTCAGCTCTTGTCTGCCACCACACACAGCTAGTTTTCTTTTATTTTTTGTATAGACATAGTTTCACTTTCTTGCCCATGCTTATCTCAAACTTCTGTCTTAAATACATCAAAATAACTTATTTTTTATTTTTAATTGACATAAAAACTGGACATATTTATTGTGTACACATGATGTTTTGAAATATGTATATATTAGGAAATGACTGAGTCAAGCGAATTAACATATGTATTGCCTTTGTATAGCTTAGCAGCAGAGCACTTGATTGCAAAGCAAATAAACTTTTTAAAAAGGAAACCTTGTAGCTGGCAGTGTATGGTAAAGCTCTTTTTTCTTTTCCCTCAGGGAAAAAGATTGCTCACACAATCATTCTTCACACTTTCCCCAAAGCCATCTAATCAATTCAAAGATGTAACAAGAAAGAACTGGTAAAACATACAAAATCCCATTTTATATCAGAAAGATGTTGTATCATGGCTATGTAACCAGACTACCATATAAAACTGGTATTTATTTTTGCTATGTATGTGTTTAGTCACCTTCTAGTTCATCTTCCCTTTTTGTTAAAATCTTCATTTTCGTTTGAAAGACTCGCTCTTCTCCATTCACAACCCACATGCTTTACATGGACCTCTGTAGATGAAGTGATCTCTGTCAAAACTAATTACTAGGCTACAGTGATTGATTCAAAAGATTTCACAAGGAGTCCTTAGAAAAGGATTCATGTTACTTTCCTGTCCACTAGCTTAGACCAAGAGAGAATGTACTTGCCAAAGCTGCTCTAAGCTCTTTGTGTGCAGAAGGTTCTAGAGCTAGTCTAAGCAACAGAAGAGGAAAAACCAGGCCCTGGTGGATTTTTGAAACCTTCCAATCAGTCTGTGTCTCACACCGGTCCCCACTCCAAGCTCTCCAGGACTGAAGGTCAGCACATACTTTCCAGGAACATGATTTGGCTTTTCCCTTTCTTATTCCAAGTCTTTTTGATGAATCTTTCAATAATCAAAATGAATCTTTTTGCTAGTAATAGGAGCAATCACAATTTTGACTGAAAGGAGAACACTCTGCCCTCTTTGCCCATCCATCTCCCACCCACCAGGTCATCAGTTCCCTGAAATGCTTTCTTAAACACCTCAGCAGCTCACAAAGGAAACACAGCTGACTCCACTCAGATGCAATACCTAGTTCTTTTGTCACAGAATTACCTAATCAAAACAACTAAAATTGGCTTCCCAGAAATTAAACCCTTCTTTTGACTACAGACACTTATGCCAGCCCAAAACACTTGATGAAGACCCAGTGAGGGGGTCATTGTTATCTTTGTTTTGAATAACTGAGGAAAATGAAGGAAAAGGAGATTAATTTGTGAGGAGGTAATTTGTTTCTTCTGTCAGATGTTTTGTAACACAGGTGATGACCTAAATTTAAAGATTCTTTAAACAGCATGTACCCAGACTAATGAAAATCAAAGTTCAAGGGCTTATTTCAATTCTGATGAACAATCCACCCATTTGTAAGGATTTATTGACTAGCAGGGGAGTATTTAAAATTTGCATTTCACTTGCCACTTTAGAATTTTTTTCTAAGAGCATTTAATCTTCTTTCCTCTCTCTCTGTTCTTTAAAAAGTCTTGACTTGCAATTCTTAAATGAAATTATCCTCGTCTGCTTCCTCTTCAGTGAAATGAAACCAACTTTAAATAACTCACCTACACAGCTGAGTTTTAAAACTTTTTGAACAAATACTTTCTCAAAGTCCCTACATATTATGATGCCACTGATACCCCATTCTATTCTATTCCACTTAATTTTATTAAAAAATATCTTAGTAGGTCTCACTAAATTATCTACTGTGGAAATAATTTCTCTCTTTCAGAGTTGTTTTGTATTTGTTTAGAAAAATCTTTGAATCAGCAACGCTATTGTTTTTATACTTACCTTATCTTTTGTCGAATAATATTTTCAATTAGAACAAAGATTATGAGACCTGGGAGTCTTGTCAGTTCTGTTAGTCTCACTGCCATGCTTCTTCCAGTCGTTTGCCTTTTGCTCGCAGGTACATTTAGTGTCCTTCTTCCAGCCTACACAGAGAAGACTGATCCTACATTTGCCAGGCTCTTTTTCCACCCACAATTTAGGTTCACCCAAAAGGGAGCATTGGCAGGTGAATGCTGGGTAGGAGGAGAGGAGATTCACATTTTTTCCTCTCTTTTTGGCGCTGGCTGAATCTCTTGTCTGACTTTTACTCTTGTTCTGATTCTTGTTTCTTCCTGGTAGACTTAGCTTCTGACCTCTGTAAATACCTCCACACATTGTCCTAGTCCTGGGAGTAGAAGCAGCTTTCTACTGTTGCTAATTTCTGCATTGTTCTCCCATCCCCTGCTTGACTTTCTGATGCTTTCCGCAACTGTAACTCATTATATCAAGTTCCTTCCACTGAGCTACATTTCATTCAATCTGTGTTTTGTACTTGAGTATGACTCGTCTGTGATTTAAGGATAGATTATACGTTTTATTAATTTAACCCACATCTTGAGCTTTAGTTTTGAAAATGGGTAGAACTAAGGGTACAAAATCCTTTAGAGAAGATATCATAGAAAAGTGAGCCCCACATTCTGCATGAAATTTTCTCTTGCATTTGCCAATTTCTAAGATGCTGAGAAACCAAACAGAATTTAAGAGATTGAAAACCTGAAGAGAGATTTCAGTAATCTAAGGACTTGGGAGAGGGAGAAAGAAAGGATGGTGTGGATTTTAATGTCTGTCATAGAGAAAGGATCTTGGAAATAGCATAGACATTTAGCTGAAAACTTTGAGTGGCTCCTTCCAGGAATAAGAGGAAACTGGAAGTAGGCATTCCTCACAAAATCTGAAACAAAATTTCAAGACATCTCAATTACTGATTAAATCAAAGTAGTTTTTTCAAGGTGATCTGTAAAAGGAAAATTAAATTCTATCTGGAGGAATATAAATCAAGTCTCTATAATTTAAAAAATATATATAATAAAAAACTAAGAATTACAGAAAGAATTATCATATGACCGAAAATCAATAGAAAAAGAGAAAAGGAACAAAGCCGTAATGTAATGACTTCAGATATTTGAAACTGAATTTGAAGTTATGAGTCAAGCACTTCATAAAACTAGACTTCACATGTTTAAGAAATAGGAAATTTCACTGCAGAACTGAAATCTATAAAAAGAGTTCAGTGGAAATTCTAGAAGTGAAGTAATTCCAATATATGGGTTCAACAGTGGTTTGGTTGCAACAGAACCAATTGGTAGTAAAGTAGAACATGGATCAGAAGAAAATAGGGAAATTAAAACACAAAGAGATTCAGTCTCGGTGGCTCAGCCTGTAATCCCAGCGCTTTGGGAGGCTGAAGTGAGTGGATTGCCTGAGCTCGTGGGTTCGAGACCCACCTGGGCAACTTGGTGAGACCTCATCTCTACAATAAAACAAAAATTAGCCGGGCATGGTAGCACGCGCCTGTAGTTCCAGCTACTGGGAAGGCTGAGGCGGAAGGATCACTGGAACCCAGCAGGTAGAGGCTGTGGTCGTTGGGAGCATGTCACTGCACTCCAGTCTTGGTGACAGAGTGAGACCGTGACTCAAAAAAAAACCCAAAACAAAACAAAACACACACACAAAGAGAAATACATAAAAGAAAAAAATGACAAAAACTTATGACAAAAGTCTAAATGTGCGTGATTGAAATCTCAAGAGTAAAGGAGAGAGAAAGAATAGGACAGAAAAGGTGTTTAAAGAGTTATAGGCTAAGAATTTTACAAAATCTAGTAAAAACCTTCATGCCCAAATTCAAGAAACTTTTCAACCCATAGCAGAATAAGTACAAAGAAATTTACACTTAAGCACATTGTCATAAAACAGCAGTAATTGAAGTCAAAGTGAACATTTTTAAAGCAAACAGGAAAAGAAAACTCATTAATTTCAAAGGAGCAGTAATAAGATTGACACACACACACAAAAACAACAGGTAAAAACAATATGAAGCTCTGAAATAAAATATCTGTATATATGTTAACTTAGAGTTCTACATTTCAAAAATTATGATAAAACACTTGTAAGAAAAACAAAAAAACAAAATGTATTACCAGTAGTCCCACACTAAAATATAAACAAAAGTATAAAGAGAAATATCACATTGTTTAAAGACCTTATTTAACTGGAAATTATAGAATACATAAATGTCTTTGCACCTAATTAGATTAGTAATATATCTATATCAATGAAAACATTGAAAATAAATTTTTTAAAAAATTGTAACAAATAGAAATAGAACATACCAAAATTTATAAAATACAGCAAAAGCATTACTAAGAGGAAAGTTTATGGCAATAAATGTTATATCAAAAAAAGTAGAAAGACTTCAAATAAACAATTTCATGATGTACCTTAGGGAACTACAGAATCAAGAACAAACCAAACCCAAAATTAGTAAAAGAAAATAAATAATATAGATTAGAGCATACATAAATCAAATTGAAACAAAAAATACAGATAAATAAAATAAAATTTTTTTTGAAAAGAAAAGTAATAAATAAATAAAAGAAATAAATCTTTAGGTAGTTTGAGCAAAATATAGAAAAACTCAAATAAATAAAAATCAGAAGCAAAAGAGGAGACACAAATTGAAACTACAGAAATATAAATAATCATTAGAGATTTTTATGAAAAATTATATGCCAAAAGTTTAAAAATCCAGAAGAGATGAAAAGATTTTGGAATACATAAACCTACCTAGAATGAACTATGAAGAAAGAGAAAACCTCAATTAACCAATAATAAATAGTGATATCTAAGTCAAAATGAAGTTTCTCATCAAAAAAAGTGCAAGACCTGATACTTTTACTGCTGAAATCTACCAAACATTTAGAGAAAAACTAGTACAAATTCAATTCAAACTCTTAAAAAAAACTGAAGAGGACAGAATACTTCCAACCTCATTCTACAAGGCCAATATTACACTGATAACCAAAACCAAACAAGGACATAACTCAAAAATAATTCTATAGGCCAATAATTCTATATCACTGATGACTATAGATGCAAAAATACTCAAGAAAATGACAGCAAACCAAATTCAACAATACATTAAAAATATTACTCATTATGATCAAGTAGGATTTATTCCAGGGGTGGAAGGATGATTTAAATTATGCAGATCAATAAACATGATGCATCACATTAACGGAACCAATAACAAAACCATATTATCATCTCAATAGATGAAGAAAAAGCATTTGATAAAATTCAGTATACCTTTATGATAAAAATTCTCATCAACATGTGTATAGAACGTCCATACCACAGAATAATAAGATCCATATATGACAAACTAACAATTAGCATCATACTAAATGGGAGAAAATGGAAGGTTTTACTCTAAGATCTGGAACAATATAAGAATGTGCACTTCCACCACTTTTATTCAATGTAGTATGAAATGTCCTGGCCAGAAACAATGTAGAGAACGTCTTCAGTGCCACTGGGAAGGTAGAATTTCTTAAACAGGACTCAGAAAGCAGTAACCATACAGGAAAATGTTGAACTGGTCTTTAAGTAAATTAGGAATTCTGATGTTCAAAATGCAGTATAAAAAAGAGTGAAAAGTTGCAGGAAAGAATATGATGCTTGCAATTTCTATATTTTTCATACATTTCAAATCATATATATATATATACACACACATATAGTAATATATAAATTATGTATGTATTATGTTATATTGTATTAGATCACAATATATATGCAGATAAGATACTTATATAATATGTACATAATTATTTATTATATATTTCAAACTATATGTATAGTTTTATGTATGTAGTTTTATGTATAATTATACATAATATATATGCAAAACTATGTGTTGCAAAAGAAGGCTTTCAAATATCTAATGATAATAGAACAATTAGATTTATATCATCAGTTATTAGGAAAAAGAATTTAAAAGCCACAATGTGATGCCACAAGGCATTATCCTAAGTAGAAAAATTTATATATTATATGTGTATATAATAGAAAACTTATAGTCCATGTGTTAGTAATGTATAAGGTAACTAGAATCATAATGCAGTACTGGTGGAAATAGAAGTTCATAAAATCCTTTAGAAATCTCTTTGAGCCGGGCTCGGTGGCTAAGCCTATAATCCCGCGCCTTTGGGAGGCTGAGGTGAATGAATTGCCTGAGCCCGCGGGATCGAAACCCACCTGGGCAACTCTGCGAGACCTCATCTCTACAATAAATCAAAAATCAGCCGGGTGTGGTAGCGTGCGCCTGTAGTTCCAGCTACTTGGAAGGCTGAGGCGGAAGGATGGCCGGAGCCCAGCAGGTAGAGGCTGCGGTGGCCGGGAGTGGCCACTCCACTCCAGTGACAGAGTGAGACTCCAACTCAAAAAAAAAAAAAAAGTAATTCTTCTTTTTATGTTTTCCAACTATGTAAAAATGTAAAAATATTCTTAAATTGCAAACTGTACGAAAACAGGTTCCTGGTCAGATTTGACCCCTGTGGTATAGTCTATATTTTGAGTTAGTGTGTAGTTAAATGGATGTGCTCTGCCTGTAATAATTTGTTAAGCTGGTTGCAAACATAAGATTGGTATACTTTAATGCTATATTTTAATAAAATTCTTTATTAAAAATGCTGAGAAAATCCAGGTCACCTTGGGTTTGCCAATGAAGTTTTAAATATAACACCAAAGGCACAGTCATTGAAAGAAAAAAATATTGATAAGTTGAAATTTATTAAAATTCAAAACTACTGCTCTCTGAAAATTCCTGTTAAGAGAATGACGAGACATGCCACAGATGGGAAGAAAATATTTTCAAAATATATTTGATAAAATCGTATGCCCACAATATGTAAAAAGCTCTTAAGTACATTAATATGAAACTAACCCAATTTTTAAAATGGGTCAAAGATCTGAACAGACACCAAATCAAAAAAGATATACAGATGGCAAATTAGCACATGAAAGTATGCTCAGCATCATATTATTAGGGAATTGCAAACTGAAACAATGAGGTAACACTACATACTTATTAAAATGAGTAAAATTAAAATAAAACCCAAAACTTGACAATTCCAGATACTGGGAAGAATGTTAAATGACAAGAACTCTCATTTATTGATGCTGGGAATGCAAAATGACACAGCTACTTTGGAAGAGAGTTTGGCAATTTCTTATAAAGCTAGTAAATCTTGTTTGTTAATAATCCAGCAATCACACACCTAGGTATTTACACAACTGAGCGAAAACTTATGTCCACACAAAAATTTGCATATATATGTTTATAGCAGCTTTATTTATAATCACCTAAAGCTGGAAGCAACAAATATGTTAATAGGAGAAAGAATGAACAAAATGTGGTACATTCATAGAATGAAATACTATTTAGTGATAAAAAAAAGTAACAACCCATTAAGTCATGCAAAGATGTGGGTAAATCTTAAATTCCTATTACTGAGTTAAAGAGAAAAATGTAGAAAGCCTGAAGCTGTCCATTTACATGACATTCTAGCAAAGGCAAAATTCTAGAGATGATAAACAGATCAGTGCTTGCTCCTTTTCAGAGATGAAGCACAGCAAAATTATTATAAAGTAGTGAAACTATTCTGTATATCATAGTGGTTGATATATAAATAATACTATGCGTTTGTCAAAACCACAAAGAACTTTATAGCACAAGAGTAAACTTTAATGTATGCACACTTTAAAAAAAAAAGATTTAGTTCAGGAGAATTTAGACTATGACAAAAGAATCTAACTGTATTACAAATTGGTGAAACAACCTCACTGTAGGAAATAGGGGAAAATTTCCTGACAAAAGTAACTTTGGAAATGATGGAGCCTGGAAGACGAAAGGCAAAAGGAACTCAACATGAACCCTGTACTCTAGTTGATCAAGACACATTTTACCTACAAGTGGTACAGCTTAAGAAATATGGAACTCCTCCATATGTATACTGCGCTAGAACAAATTAATGGATTGCAGATAATGGAAATCAGGTTACTCACTGTTGAAGTGGAAGGCTACAGATAAACAAGGGAAGAAGTCTAGAATGATCTGTGTAATAATGGATTACTGTTGGAGACATTAGTATGATGTTTAGCCTAATATTGATACATATTATTGTATATAGAAATATATTCATATACACACACATATACATGTTAGTATATTCACATATAAAATCAACTTTTCAAATCGAGATCTGCATTCATGGATTTATCCATGGATTTAACCAACCATGGACTGAAAATACTTGAATAAAAAACAATGTTACAAAGCTCCCAAACAACAAAACTTGTATTTGCCATTCACCAAGAACTAAATTGAATCCATGAAAACAAAGTGATATATAGGCATCGTATTAGGTATTATAAGTAGTCTAGAGATGATCTGAAATATACAGGAGGATGTGTGTAGGTTATATGAAAATAATATACCATTTTATGTATGGGACTTGAGCTGTTGTGGATTTTGGTATTTACAAGGGATCCTGAAATCAATCCCCCATGGATATTGAGGGACAACTATATTTCCTTGTTCTACAAGTAAAAGGGCCAAAAAGAAATCATACCCCTCAAGTAATAAGCATAACTGAGTGCTTAGATCTCCTTTTTAATACTATTGTCTAATTTTAAAAAAAAGAATTTTTGGAGAAACAGGTAATTCTAGGACTTGAACATGAAACACACCAAGATGAGCCTGGAGCAACTTGTACCAGAAAATAAGAGTACTAAAAACAAGCAAAAAATTCCCACAATTATACAATTCTATGTCAGACACAGAAGCCAACTGAAAGAATTCCCAATGACCAGTGCTGTATGTAACAATTTGAGCAACAAAACAAAGTGGTATTGGATTATAACCCAATGTGTAAAATAAGCATCTGTGATTCCATACTGGTATAAGTAAATCATTTAATATACAGTCATGTGCCACATAATATTTTGGTAAACAACAGACCAATATACAATGGTATTCCCATACCATTATAATACTGTATTTCTACTGTATCTTGTATGTATTCAGAAATGTTTAGATATACAAATACTATTGTGTTATAATTACCTACAGTATTCAGTACAGTAACATGCCATATGGGTTTGGCATCTTGGAGTAATAGGTATATCATATATTCTAGGTGTTGAGCCTAATACCTAGAAGCCTAATAGGTCTATAGTAAACTGTATCGTTTAGGTTTGTGCAAGTACACTTTACAATGTTCACACAATGGCATAATTGCCTAGCAATGTATTCCTTAGAACATTTCCTGGTCTTTATGTAACACATGACTGTCTATAAGCAAACAGAGAAAAATAATTCTAAAAGTTTATGTAGATAGTCCACCTTCAAAGAAGTAGAACACAATTTCTCACTCTTTAAGTGTGGGCTTTGCATAGTGACTTCCTTCCAAACAATACAGTATGAAGGGGCTGGAGAGTAACTATACTGTGGAGAAGCCTCAAACCCACTACCTCAGCCAAGTTATCAACTTTAAAATTGACAGTAATAAATCATGTTCATAGAACGTTCTCTTGATTGCTTGATATGATCTGATGTGAATAGCATTTTATCTCTGTGGCCTCCTACCCCAATACATAAAACCACAGTTTATTCGTGAGGAACACATCACACAAATTCTATTTGAGGGGCATGCTACAAGGTACCTGACTGTTACTCCTCACAAATGTCAAGGTCATCAAAGACAAAGAAATTCTCTCATAGCCAAGAGGAGCCCAAGGAGACATGACAAATAAATGCAATGTGGTATCCTGGATAAAATTCTACAATGGAGAAAGGACATTAGGCAAAATCTCAGAAAAGTAAAATCAATTGTGAACTTTTGTTAATGAAAACATATCAATATTGGCTAATTAATTGTGACAAATGTATCATACTAATTTGTTAATAATAGGAGAAACTAGGTATAGGGTATATAGAAGCTCTGTATTATCCTCACAATTTTTTTAAAATTTAAAACTATGCTAAATTTAAAAAAATTATTAGAAGATTCTCTTAAGGTTCCTATGATACTCATCCTTCCAAGTGACTTTTAAAAGTCTACCACTAATAGTGTTCTGAATGAGATTTTGACTATGGTGGTGTAGCTTCCATCATTTCTTTTGTTCCCCACATTTTGGCTCACTTCAGTATCTTCTTTAAACTGAAGGAATGAATAAGATATAATGGCCCATGGCTACATGGTGCAAAAGTATCTTATGCTGTTCTGTTATCTCAGTTATAGCACAATTCTGCCTGACTACCATGACAGTAAGAGCAACAAATTATTTATTTCTCTCTCTTCCATAAGTGTAGTAACCACATTGTTTTTACAAAGGTCTTATTATTAAAGTTACTTGTTTTACATTATTCAGCTTGTTGCACTACTACCTTTAGCGACCTTCTACAGAAAAGTCAATACAGTCTCCAATGTTCATTCAGTATTCACACTCTGCACTGAAGTTGCATAAACACTCTATTTTCAAATCTACTGGCATTCCTGTTCTCACCTAAAATACTACCTTAAGATAACCTTTTGAGTTTTCTTCGCCTTTCTCCCATCCAATGGGAATTCTGAATTGGCTTATGGGTTAAATCTATTTTTCACAGAGCTTTTGTTTTCTCCTGCTACTTTTATTTATTTTATTACCTGCCATATAATTGCTGGACAGCTATAAGGATGAAAGTTTCTGAGATCGGCTAGAAATTGCCTCAGCTTGGAGAATTAGACTATTGGGAAAGTCCAAAAGCCCAGAATCAAACCCAAGGGGAGTGGCAAGTATATTTTATGGGATTGGGCAAAGTAGTGAGAAATATCTAACTTATAGTCAGTTACAGGGCCCAGGAGAAAGAAGTATTCACTTTCAATTAATGGTTAGGTAAGAAATAAGGTTAAGTCTGTCAAATTGCGACACGGTAAACCATAAGGTAGTTCTTTTTCTAAGGGATTTATGGTGCTTTGCTAATGTTCAAAACTAGGTTCAAAACTCCTGTGGGGAGATTATGAAGTTAGGAGCAGGTGTGAAGAACCCAAAGTGTAGGAAATAAAAAACTATGTTCAGTCATGGTGGGAAGTGAGGCTAGGTGATGAAAGCTATTGTTGGAGGGTCATACCACAACTTCTCACCTCCAGATAACTGGAAAATAACAGGATGTTAAAGCCCAAGAATATTGCCCCAAGGAAATGAGCTGTTCTGACATATATAAAGGTAAAATTTCAGGACCAAGTTTCAGCACTAACAGGAATCTGAAAAGAATACATGTGCTTAGAGGACTGACAAAAGGTAAATAGAAACATACTCGCTGGTATAAAATGGTGGTGGCTGTTTGACAGTCATGTGTTACCAATATAAAAACTGCATACGAAAGTTTGCTTTTTTTATTAGCTTGGCCATGGCAGGGAATTACACATTCAATTTTTGCCACATACAATCTTGCTGATAATACAGACCACACACCATCACTCAACAATTCACAGAGGACAAACTCCTTAATAACTGCAACTATGAGAAATAATGAGAAAACTAGTTTCTTCTTTTCCTGTTTGTCATTCTCTTAGACTCTGCCCCTTACAACCTCTGTCTCTAGCATTGTCTCTCAGTGCTCTCTCTCTTATTTTTTCCCCATTTTTCTCTGCCTCTACTGTCCCTATCTTTTCTTCTTCAAAATGCCTGGGGGAGGGTGGATAGGAGGTTGCTACTTTCCAGTAATCAGATGAAATAATCAAAGCTCTGATGTTTCAGCATTAGAAGTTTTGTAAGCTTCTGTGCTAGCCTTTTATGTGTGTACCTGCTGCCACTCACACCATGCTCTCCAGAGTCTAGCTTTTTCCTAAGAACCACTCCAATTTTCTCTTCAGATTCCACTATCCCCACTTCAGTTGAATGTTTCTAGGTCCTATATCCTGGATTGTTTTAATGTCTTATAATGGAATTAGGATGGTTATGTGTGGGTTTAATTCCAAGCATCTAAACCAGTGATTTTCAGTTAATACTTGACTTCAGCAATGATTGATTAAAATAAAATTAAAGAGAAATATCAGAGATGAGAGTCCCAAGTACTACCTAGATTGTTATCTCTCACTTTTGACTGCCTCTAATGAAAGGTCTGAATGATCCTTAACATCTCTGTGGTAAGTAATTTAAAAAATAATGAAAAGACTGGAGAATGTTATTTTATTATGTTTAACAATATAGGAGATGTATTACTGTTCATAAAATTAAAATATAGTTACAGTGTTTGATACACATGTGTATACCTTGACATATTGCTTTTCATAATAAATTTATGTGACTTAGGGAAAAAAATAGTTTTCGTTTTACCATAACCACTATAATGACTTTTTCATTATTTTTTTAAAAATGTGCACTGAGCCTTTTACAAAAACTTATGCAGAAATCATTTTAGGTGAAAAGCTACTACTCTCCTCCATTGCTAAAATCAAATGTCACAATTTTATGTGTAAAAAATAGATAGTTGAGATAACAAAGAAGAAAAACATGGTATAATTACAATACATTTCAGTGTCACAATGTGAATCTGAGTTTTTATTGTCCCTTATATATTTTTATTAACTATGAAAATTTTATAGAAGCAGATATAATATTAAATAAAATAAATAACTTTATTAATGTTAATTAATATTAATACTTAATATTTAATTAATTTAAATGTTCATATTACCCTATTTCTTTTTCTTTATATGTCTACATCAACTGTATCCCTATACTTATATATAGTTTATCAAAATTTTAGTCATAAATGCCTATGAAGTTTTATACTTTTTTAAAACCTACTTTGGTACATTTTTGTTTTATACTACAATCTTTGAAATTATTTTAGCAACTTCATAAAATATTATTGAAGTAATATGCTATAATCTACTTAATTATTTCCATATGTTGGACAGTTATCTATCTTGAAATTGTCATTACTATTTTGCAATGAACATTTAAAAATACATTTTTTTCTGTATTTTGGGTTCTCTCTTTAGGTTCTTAGAAGTATTATTGTTATGTTAAAGATGCTAAACATTTTTAGAGTCTTGACATGAACTGCCAACTTGCTAGCCGTTAGTGTTGCACCAATTCTGAAGTACTAGCTATTATTGTTATTTTTATTTAGCTAATATAGTGTAGATATAATGGCATTGCATTGCTGAGTTTTTTAAAAAATATGTTTTAATACATTTAAAATTGGATATTTATTCAACATTTTGCCTACTACTTATATTTCATATCTTGTTTCTCTGTTTATCACACCAATTTATATGATCTTTTAATATAAACTATAAATTCTTTTAATAATTCTTTATCATCCCATGTGTACTCAATTTTTATTTTCACTATTTTATTTTTATTTTTATTTCTTATTATTTATTTAATACTTATTAAGCAAATTGTATGTATAAGGTATTGTACTAAGTATGTAGAAAAGCCTGTGAAACTAAATAGACATGGTCCCTGTCTTTCCATTGAAAAGTGAGAGACAAAAACCAAAAAGACAAGCAAATAAGTAATTGTGATTTGGGGAAAATGCAGTTAAAAATTCAAAGGATGTTGTGATTGAAAGTTTGGACGGAAAAAAGTCTACTTTAAATAAGATAACCTTTCTAAGCATTGAAAGTGAGGGTAGAAAGACAAATAAAGACCTAGAGAAAGATTTTTCCAAATAGTTAGTTTACTGAGTATAAAAGTCCAAGCTTGTGAGACAGCATGGTAGTCTTAATAGAGTACCATTTCTGGTGGGGAGTGAACTAAGGAAGGCCAGCAGGAGATGAATTGGAAAAGAACAGATCATATAGGTCTTTGCAGACTAGGACGAGAGAGAGAGAGAGAGAGAGAGAGAGAGAGAGAGAGAGGGAGAGAGCGCTTGTAAAAGAAATGTAAAAGAAATGAAATAAAGATCTCTGAAAATTATTCTAAACTCTGGAAATTAGCAACAACAACAAAAATCTAGAGAACATTTATTCATCTAAAATTACTAAATCTCAGTAAGAGCAATGAGCTTCGTGGCATTTTTTTTTTTTAATTTTTAAATTTAAAGATGTGGTGTACAAATCAGGGTTAGGTATACAAATGTTCATTATGCAGGTACCCTTGTTGATAATTTGTGTCCCCACCCCCCACTTCCCCTGGTGTTTTGCCACTACTGCCAATTCCTTTCTTATAGTATTATGATAGTTGTTGAAGGTCTGCTTATGAGTGAGAATATGTGACACTCAGTTCTTTGTTTCTGTGATAGATCACTCAGTATTATAGACTCTAAGTCCATCCGAGTTGCTATGAAGTTCATAATTTTGTCCTTTTGGCTGCATAATATACCATCACGTACATGTACCACGTTTTTTTTTATCCTGTCCTCTTTCAATGGGCAACACGGTTAGTTCCATGTTTTTGCTATTGTAGATAATGCTGCAGTAAATATGTGTGTGCAGGTATCTTTTTCATAGAGTGATTTGAGTTCCTCCGGGTTTATTCACAGTTGGGGAATTGCAAGGTCGTATGGAAGGTGGATTTTTAGAACTTTTAGGAATCACCACACTGTTTTCCACAGAGACTGTACTAGTTTACATTCCCACCATCAGTGTAGAAATGTTCCCTTTATGATGCATCCACTACAATATCTGCTGTTTTTTGAGTTATTTATGATGACCATTCTGACTGGAGTTAGGTGGTATCTCAGTGTGGTTTTAATTTGTATTTCTTTGATGATTAATGAATCTGAGCATTTTTTCATGTGTCTGTTGACTGCTCATATGTCTTCTTTTGAGAAGTGTCTATTCACATCTATTCATATTTTTTGTCCACTTTGTAAAGGGGCTGTTTTTTTTTTTCTTTTCAGCATATTTGAGTTCCTTGTAGACCCTAGATGTTAGGTCTTTGTCAGATATACAGTTAGCAAATATTTTTTTACCAGTCCACAGGTTGTCTTCCTACTCTCTTGATGGTTTCTTTGGCTTTGCAGAAGATTGTCAGTTTGATGAGGTCCTACTTGTCTATATTATCTCTTACGGCATGGGCACTTGGGATTTTGATCAGGAATTGGTTGCCAGTTCTAATTTCCATAAGGGTGTCTCCTGCATTCTCTAAGCTTCTTATAGTTTGAGGTTTTATGTTTAGGTCTTTAATCCATTTAGAGTTGATTTTTGTGAATAGTGATAGGTAGGGGTCTTGTTTTAATCTTCTGCATGTGTTCAGTCCATTTTCCCAGCACCATTTACTGAATAGGTACTCCTTTCCACAGTGGTTGATGGTGGAGGCTTTGTTGAAGATGAGTTGGTTGAGAAATTGAGGTTTTGCTTCCAGAATCTCAATCCTGTTCCATTAATCTATATGCCTGTTCTTGTACCATTACCAGACTGTTTTGATTTGTTTGTTTGTTTGTTTAGTTTTCTTTTTTTTTGCTAAGAATGTTTTTGACTGTTTGTGATCATTTTATGTTTCCATATGAATTCCTGTATTGTTGTTTCCAAGTCTGAGAAGAAGGCTGCTGGTAATTTAACAAGCGTTGCGTTAAATATGGGTAGGATGGACATCTTAACAATGTTAATTCTTCCAATCCATGAGCATGGAATATTTGTCCCTTTGTTTGTGTCATCTTTGATTTCTTTGAGCAGTGTTTTGTAGTTTTTGTTGTAAAGGTCTTTCACTTCACTGGTTAGGAAGACGCTGAGGTATTTCATTATTTTTGTTGCTATTATGAATTGGATTTTGCTTTTTATTTGGGTTTCTGTTTGTTTATTGTTGGTGTATAGGAGTGAGACTGTGTTTTGCACACTTATTTTATAATCTGAGACTTTGCCAAAGTCCTTTATCAGTGCAAGGAGGTTTTTGACAGATTCTCTTAGATTTTGAGGTATAGAATCATGTCATCTGCAAAGAAGGATAACTTAACTTCCTCTTTTCCTATTTGAATAACTCTGATTTCCTTCTCTTGTCTGATTGATCTAGGACTTCCAATATTATGTTGAACAGGAGGGGTGGAAGTGGGCAGCTTTGTCTTGTTATGGTTTTGGGGGAAAATGGTTCTAATTTCTGTCTTTTTAGTAGTATGTTGGCTGTGGGTTTCTTGTCGATGGCTTTTACTATTTGAGGTATGTTCCATCTAGATGTCTGAGGGTTTTTATCAAGAAGGGATATTGGATTTTATCAAAAGCTTTTTCCACATCTAATAATATAATCATGTGGATTTTGTTTTTACATCTGTTGATGTATTTTAATACGTTTGTGGTCTTGTGGACGTTGAACCCACCCTGTATCCCATGGATGAAGCCTACTTGGTCATGGTGGATGATTTTTTTGAGACGTATTGTTGGATCTGGTGTGCTAGAATCTTGTTGAGAATGTTAGCATCAATATTCATCAAGGATATTGGCCTGCAATTCTCTTTGTTGGGTCTTTACCCAGTTTGGGTTAAAATGTGATGTTAGCTTCAAAAAATGATTTGGGGAGAGTTTCATTTTTCATGATTGCCTGGAATACTTTCAGTAGGATTGGTATCAGTTCCTTGTTTGTTTTGTAGAATTCTGCTGGAAAGCCATCCGGTCTAGGGGTTTTTTTTGTAGATAGTTTTCTTATGACATAGTCAACTTCCTGGGTTGTTATTGCTCTATTTAGGGTCCTGATTTCTTCTTGTTTCAACCCTGGGAGGTAGTGTGATGTCAGAAAGTCCTCCATTTCATTTAGGTTTTCAAGTTTGTTTCCATACAAGAGTACATGATAATTTCTGATAATCTTTTGTATTTCTTCAGGATCAGTTGTGGCATGATCTTTTGCATTTCTGATTGTTTTTATTTGGGCTTTTCTCTCTTTTTCTTGGTCAGTGAAGCTAGGGGACCCATCAATCTTGTTTATTCTTTCAAAGAGCAAATTTTTTTCACTGATTTTTTATGCTGTATTTTTATCTTCTTTGTCCCAAATTTGAATCTACTTTGGTGATCAGGATTCTTCTGCTGAAGTTAGGGTTTTGGTGGTCTTGCTTGTCCAGCTTTCTTAGGTGAGTTGTTAGGCTGTTAACTTGTGATCTTTCTATTTTCTTCATGTATGTTCATAGAGATATGAATTCCCCTTTTTGGACTGCTTTCATGGTATCCCAGAGATTTTGGTAAGATGTTTCTTTATTTTCATTTGTTTCCAGGAAACTTTTTTTTTTTTTTTTGGAGTTGGGAATCTCACTCCATTGCCCAGGCTGGAGTGCAGTGGCACACTCACGGCCACCCCTGCAGCAACCTGCTAGGCTCAGTCAATCCTTCCACCTCAGCCTTCCAACTAGCTGGAACTACAGGTGTGTGCTACCATGCCCAGCTAATTTTTTTATTGTTATTGCAGAGATGAGGTCTCGCCAAGTTGCCCAGGATGTTCTTGAACCCCCGGGCTCAGGCAATCCCCTCACCTTGGCCTCCTAAAGTTCTAGGAATCTTTTAATTTCTGTTTTGATGTCCCTGTTGACACAGGAGTTGTTCAACATCGTAATGTTTAGTGTCCATGTTTTTGTGGGTTTGGGGGGAACTTAGTTGGTGCTGATATTTATTGTTATTCCACTGTGGTCTGAGAAGGTGCATGGCAGTATTTCAATCTTATGAAATTTGTTTATGCTTGATTTATGGCAGAGGATGTGGTCAATCTTAGAGTATGTTCCATGTGGTGATGAGTAGAGTGTTTGCTGAGTGGAGATTTTGAAGATATCAATTAAGTCCATTTGGTCAAGTATCATATTGAGGTTCCAGATCAATATGTTGATTTTTTTTTTGTCCTGATGATCTGTCTAGGGTTGTTAGTAGGGTATTTAATTCCCTAGCTATGATAGTTTTAGAGTGAACACCGTTTTTTTTTAACTTTACCTAGAAATTGCTTTATGAAAGTTGGTGATCCTATGTTGGGTGCATACATGTTTAGGATAGATATTTCTTGTTGATGGATTGAACCTTTGATCATTATGTAGTGATCTTTCATATCTTTTTAAACTTTTGATAACTTGAAGGTTATTTCAACTGATATTAAGATTATAACTCCTGCTTTTTTGTGTGTTTCATTCACCTAAAAAATTGTTTTCCATCCTCTTACTTTAAACCTGTGAGTGTTCTCTCCAGTGAGATGAGTCTCTTGGAGACAACATATTTTTACATCGTGGTGTTTTATCCAACTTGCCTTTCTGTGTCTTTTCTGTGGTGCATTTAGTTCATTCACATTCAGGCTAGTTATTGAGATGTGAGAGTTTATCCCTGCCATAAGGTTCTTATAGAGCTTGTTATTGCTGCTGCTGTTTATTTGTTTGTTGACTTTCTTTTGATTTTGGGTTGATGTATGTGTGTTTTCAATCATTTTCCTGCATTCTTGGGAAAAGCATTGTCATTCTTTTTTTCTTTCTTCTGTGTTTAATATTTTCTTAAGTGTTTCTTGTACAGCTGGTCTGGAAGTGGTGTAAACTCCTAGGAATTGAATGTCTGGGAAGGGTTTTAATTCTCCATTGCTGATTAAACTTAGCTTAGCTGGGTTGGTAATACTTGACTGAAATTGTTTATCTTTGAGAACTTTGAAGATTGGACTCCAATCTCTCCTAGCTTGAAGTGTTTCTGTAGATAAGTCTGCTGCTATTATAATTGGACTTCCCCAGTAGGTAGTCTGACCTTTCTCTCTTGCTGCCTTGAGGACTTTTTCTTTTGTACCTACTTTGTGTAGGTGAATTGCTATGTGCCTAGGAATTGATCTTCTAATTAGTTGTCTTGCAGGGGTTCTCTGAATCTCTTGTGTTTGAATGGTTGCATCTCTGATGAGATGAGGGAAGGTTTTTTTGGTTAATTTCATGGAATGCTTGCTCAGTGTGGTCTTTGTCTTCCTATCTGCCTCAGGGGTTCCAATTAATGTTAGGTTCAGTCTCTTTATATAATCACTCATCTCATGGAGGCTTTGTTCTGACTTTTAAAGCTTCTTTTCTGTGTTTTTTACAGTTTGGGATAGTTCCATATTTTGTCCTCAAGTTCTGAGATTCTTTCTTCTACTTTGTTAATTCTGCTTTGCATGCTTGTCAGTTTGTTATTTATTTCATTCCCTGTATTCTTTATTGTTGCTATCTCTGTTATCAACTCCTTCATTCTTTCTTCTTGGCTCTCTTCATTTCTATTTTTTCCTCTCTATTTATATCTTGATATTTGGATTTGTGTTTGAGACCAGTCATTCTGGACATTCTTCATTGCTTGAGTTCTAGAGTCTGTATTCTCTCTTCTTGGCCTCCCAGGTGTCTGTATGAGACCCATATTCTTCCTTTGGTTTTTCTTCATTTGTGTAGGTTTTACTCCCCTCCCCCTTTTTACCTCTTCTTTAATTGTTTTATTCATAAATGGGGGGATAGCTTTTACTTCTGTTTGCTCAATCTCCTATTCTCCCTGTTGTAGAGCCTCCAGGTTTGTTCAATTTTGAAGTTGGACTGAGACTGGGGAGCTGTGCTTTCAGCAGTTTTTTGGGATACAGTTAAGGGGGAGCTGTGATTCATAAGCTATAGGCAGATCCCAGGGTCCACTGTCTGGTGTGTGGGCCCCCTGGAACCCATTTCCCACCCCCTTAAAATCTATCCATGCAGTAGGTTTATATGTTTGCTGCCCTGAAAACAAAATAAGATAAGAAAAAGAATAGAAAAAGGAAGGAGGAGGCTGAAAGAAAGCTGGAGAGGGAGAAGAAGGGGGAAACAGGGTTACCAACAAATGAATAAACAGAAACAAACAAAAACAGGAAAAAACCAAAAGCATACAGACAATTATACAAACAAACAAAATCTCCTGTTGATGTACTCACCCTCAAAAATACCCATACACAAACAGAAAATCTAAAAAAAAATTAAAATGACAGAAGTAAAGAAAGTACAAAAATGTAAGCAAAAACAGAAAGAAAGAGAGAAGAAAAAAAACCTAAAACAAAAAACAAACAAGCAAGCAAAGAAACAACAACAACAAAACCTTGTTCTGTGGTCATTTCTGTAACTCCAGGTTCCTTTCAACTGCCACCACCACGTTAAGGAGTGGCTCTGGTCTCCATCCCATCCCTTCCACTCTTTTTTCTTTTTGAGTTGGAGTCTCACTCTGTCTCCCAGACTGGAGTGCAGTGGCCACTCCCGGCCACTGCAACCTCGACCTGCTGGGCTCGGGCGATCCTTCTGCCTCAGCCTTCCAAGTAGCTGGAATTACAGGCATGCACTACCATGCCCAGCTGATTTTTTGATTTATTGTAGAGATGAGGTCTCACTGCCCAGGCGGGTCTCGAACCCACGGGCTCAGGCAATCCACTCACCTCAGCTTCCCAAAGGCACAGGATAATAGGCTGAGCCACTGAGCCCAGCTAATCCCTTCCACTCTTAACACAGACTGATAGGGTTGCTCTCAGCATGGGTCAGTTGCCCTGTTGACTACTGTGGGAGGAGAATGGATCCGATCCAGACTCATCCGACTCTTCTGCTGTTGCCACTGCTGTCAAGTATCCCACTCAGATCTGATGTGCCTGTGCCTGTTCCAGCGTGGGTGAGGGGTGTCTGTCTTACCAAGTTTGGTAAGAGGATAGCATCTGTGTCCCAGATTGGTGCCTGGCCAGAGCTAGACAGGGCAATTCCAGTCTCTGCCCAATTCCGGGACTGAGAAGATGGCACTAGTCGGCATCTTCTCACTGATGGCATGGCTCCATTACGTATTTTCATGTCTTGCCTTCTCCACAGTTCCTGGGACTTATGCCTGGTCTGCTGCTGCAGGTGATGGTGTGAGTCAGGTGCCAGGTAGTTAGGAACAACTCTTCTCTGCTGCTTCCTCTCAAGATAGTTCCAAGAGTGGCAGACGATCCTGTGCACAGGGGGTTCCAATCTCAGGATGATGGTGGGCTGCAGTCACCTCTGGTGCATAACCCGAGTTTACCCTCAGAGGGACTTTCACTCACTTCCCAGCACACACCCACTCATGCAGAGTGTCTTTACGAACACTCACTCTGACACATTCCATCACAATCTTGTCTCTCCATCTCTGTGGCTTTCTTATCCTGCCCCATTTCAGTCTCTCTCTCTCTCCAGCTCCATGGTAATTTTGAAAGCAAATAATCTAAAACCACACTAAAACTCAGCAGCTTGACAGTCACCAATGAATGAAGAACAGATTAGAACTCTTTTATATTCTTGTTTCCGGTGAACTGACATTGTATGTCCTGTCTAGTGGTCTAGGCAGTCCCTACCTATTAGGCTGTATTTATTTGACTTGAACTTTGCTCACTCAGCATAAAAAGTTTTTTCTTCCTCCTAGGGGTATTTGCTAAGAACATTTAAAGCAATTGTTTAAATGTATGGCCACTTAAAGCCATGCTATATTACTAAGTCAAAAAATAGTCTGATAAAACACTTGAAAAAGGAAAATCTGAGGAATTAGGGACTTTAGAAAGCTCTGAAATACTCCTGAGAATATAGAAGGTCATACACATGCATAGGGCTGTTCACATGCCCAGGATTGTGTGCATGTTCTCAAAATAACTTAGAAATTCCTAAGTTGTTACCTTTGGTGGACATTGAGGTTCTGCAAAAATAGGAAGTTATGGTGAAGGCAAAATTGTCAGCTACATGGAAGAGTAACAAAGGCATGTTCCGACATTTACATAGAGTCCCCTGAAAAGGCTTGGAGACTTACCAATAGCAGGAATTTAAGGAAATGTGTGTTTACTCATTAGCTGACAACTAAGATAATCAAGTAAAGACTTCAATTACCACACACAACAAAGACTACAAACTTTATAGAATAAGTTCAGAAAAGTGCTTAAATAAATAATCAACAATATCCCCTGAGAAGTATGGATAAGTGTTTTCCAGAATTATCACATTATATCATATAAAATATCCCATTTTCAACCCAAAATTATAAGGTGTACAGAAGAAAAAGAATGCATTATCTATACATAGGGAAAAAGACCTTTAATAGAAATTGTCTTAAAGGAAGGGAAATGATGGTCTTAGTAGAAAATGATTTTAAATCCAGTATTTTAAGTGTGTTCAGTGAGCTAAACAAAGCCATAACTAAAACACTAATGGAAAATAAAATTATAATGTTCCATCAAATACAAATATAAATAAAAAATACCCACAATTTTTAAGTTAAAAAGCACAAAACCCAAAAAGATCCACTAGAGAATCAGGAAAAAAGAATCAGTGTACTTGAAGTTAGGTAATTTGAAAATGTCTAGTCTACAACAAAAAGAAAAAATTGAAGGAAAAAAGAAGCCTCAGAGAGCTATGGGACATTATCAAGCACACCAACATCTGCATAATAAGAGGATAGAGATTACAGAAGCAAAATCTCAATCTCTCAACCAACTCATCTTTGATAAAGCTTCCACCAACCACTACTGGGGATAGGAGAACATTTTCAGTTAATGATGCTGGGAAAACTGACTGATTACATGCAGAAGATTAAAACAAGATCCCTATCTATCCCCCAAAATCAACTCTAAATGGATCAAAGACCTAAAGGTAAATCCTCAAACTATAAGAACCTTAGAAAATTCAGGAGATATCCTTATGGAAATTGGAACTGGCAACCAATTTCTGATCAAAACTCCAAGTGCTCATGCCATAAGAGATAAGACAGACAAGTGGGACCTCATCAAACTGACAATCTTCCACAATGCCAAATTAGCCATTGAGAGAGCAGGGAGACAGTCTACATGTGGGGGACCAGCCCCTGCAGAGAGATTTAGGGTGTCATTTGGGAGGTGTGGCAGTGTCGGCGATTATTCTGGAGAGATAAAGAGAAAGAAAGAAAAAGTGTGGAGAAAGAAAGAGACTGTACCCTGTCTAGCACAGAAGCCGATTCTGTAGGAGGGATAGATGTTAAAAGAAAGAAAGATGGAGGGATAGATATAAAGAGAAAGAAAGAAAATGGACAACTGTTCAATGGATTGAGCAGAAGCTGTTTAATGGGACCAACCGTAAATCTTTTATCCCAAATTTTCACAGGTTAAATCACAAGACTATTACGTGAACACAAAGTCAGGTGGATGAGGGGCATCCCCCACCCACCAGGCATTTTCCCAAGCATGAGGAAGGACAATTCCAAAATTATCTCACTGTTCCTTATGCTTGGTTAATGTTCCTCAAAAATAATACAACAACTCTAACATTATAATATTCTAATAATCAATAACTTTTAAAGCTTATGTATACACAACACCTAATGATTAACTTAAATCCTAATACCTTTCTATTTTGTGCTAATTTTACTTACACTATAGAAACTCTTAATTATAGCTCAAACCAGTTCCTAAAGAATGTGGTCCAGTCCAAAGATCATGCCGGGCCATTTCTAGGAACAGTTGATTACAATCTCTTAACAAAATGGCTATTCTAAAATCCTATATATCTATCTTAATTTCTATAACAGTTTCTAATTCCTAATCCTAATATATAAAACTGATGATCAGCAATAAAGCTTCTAAAAATAAAACACAAATATAAACTGTAAATTGTACTAAGGCCAAAACCACAATAGTAGAAAATGGGAACAATGACATTTCTAAAGTTAGCTGTATTCTTATTAAACCTCAAAATATCATGTATGATCATGCTTGAACTAACATAATTCCCTGATGTAGCATGACCTATTCTACAATATTTTCTATGAGTAAAATAAATTCAATTGCTATAATAAGTAGAAAAACTCTACACTCACTGTATCTAAAACCAGTTTAAAAGAATGCATCCCAGTCCAAAGTACATGCTGAGCCCTTAGGAATGTGACCCAGTCCAAAGTTCATGCTGGGCCATTTCTGGTAACTCTAGATAATCATCTATACCATCTAAAGTTGAAAATAGCTCTCCATATGTATATACTAATTCTACAAATATACTTTTAAGTCTTATAAAGAAGTTTGTACCATATAGAAGGCTCCCAAATGTGTCCTGAGTTTGAATTATATCTAATACCTAAGCCGAAACCACAGTTCATGGGAAACAGGAACAATGAGTTTCTAGAGTGAGCCATGCCTGTCATAGTCACAGAGCCTTCAACTTAGGTAGGCAGAGATCCTTTTGGCTAAAATGAAAAAGGGAGAAAGGAATAGGCTCAACAGCTCCCGAATGCATCGTAGTGGTCTAGGGGTCCGCGGCCCACCTTGATCCCCAACATTCAGGTGGACCTCCGTGGCTGGCTCCCAACATCTCCCCCTTTTTTATTTTATTGGCATGAAACCATGAAACACGGTGTTGACCTGAGAAATACTTGTCTTCAGCACTCTGCAAAGTTCCTTCTAATGGGATGTGCCAAATACCAAAAAAGGGAAGAGGAAATGGGCCAACAGCTCCTGAACACATCCTAGTGATCTCAGGGTTCACAGCCCACCTTGATCCCTAATGTTCAGGTGGGCCTCCGGGGCCAGCTCCCAACACCTACAGACTGGGTAAAAGCATATGCCAACTATATATCTGACAAAGGCCTAATATCTAGGATCTACAAGGAACTCAAATGTGCCAAAACAAAAACAAAACAGCAAAGTGGGCAAAATATATGAATAAACACTTCCCCAAAGAAGACATATAAGCAGCCAACAGATACATAAAAAAATGCTCAGCCTCACTAGTCATCAAAGAAATGCAAATTAAAACCACACAGAGATAACACCTAAATCCAGTCAGGATGGCCATAATAACTCAAAAAACAACAGATGCTGGAGAGGAAGCAGCAAAAAGGGAACACTTCTACACAGTTGCTAGAGTGTAAACTAGTATAGCCTCTGTGGAAAGCAATGTGGCAATTCCTAAAAGTTCTAAAAATTGACCTTCCATACAATCCCATATACCTGGAGGAACTCAAATCACTCTATGGAAAAGATACCTGCACACACATGCTTATTGCAGCATTGTTCACAATAACAAAAACATGGAACCAATTGTACTACTGTCCATTGAAAGAGAACTGGATCAAAAAATGTGGTACATATACATGATGGAATAGTATGCAGTCATAAAGAAGAACAAAATTATGAACTTTGCAGCAACTTGGATGGACTTAGAGGCTATAATACTGAGTAATCTATCACAGAAACAAAGAACTGAGTATCACATGTTCTCACTCATAAACGACCTTGAACAACTATCGTAATACTATAAATAGTGATTGATAGTACTGGGAAACTGCCAGGGGAGGTTAAGCGTAGGATTGGTAGTAGTGGAAAACAGCCAGGAGAGGGGGGCACACCTCATCAACAAGGGTACATGTGTAATGAATATTTGTATACCTAACCCTGAATTGTACCCCACATTTTTAAAATTAAAAATTTTTTAAAAAGAGAAAGAATCACAGCAACCAATCAGAAAGGGCCCAGTCAACTTTAACTGCCATGATAAGGAAGTCCCCTCTGCTTTAACTGCCATGATAAGGAAGTCCCCTCTGCTTTAACCCTTACAAGGAAAGTCACCCAAAGTACCTTATGTTAACCAAAAAAAAAAAAAAAGTGGGCAAAAGTTGTGAATAGATACTTCTCAAAAGAAGACATACAAATAGCCAGCAGATACATGAAAAAATGCTCAACATAAAAGAAATGCAAATTAAAGTCACACTGCGATATCACCTAAATCCAGTCATGATGACCATCATCAATATCTCAAAAAGCAACAGATGCTAAAGAGAATATGGGGAAAAAGGAACACTTCTTTTGTTGGTGGGAGTGTAAACTAGTACAACCTCTGTGGAAAACAGTATGGTGATTTCTAAAAGATTAAAAAAATGACCCTCCATATCAGCCAGCAATCCCCTCCTCTGGGAATATACCTGGAGGAACTTAAACCATTCTACAAAAACATGCCTGTGCATACATGCTTATTGCAGTGCTATTCACCATAGCAAAAACATGGAACCAACCATACTGCCCATCAAAATTAGACTGGATAAAAAATGTGGTACATATACATGATGGAATATTACACAGCAATAAAAAAGGACAAAATTATGAACTCCACAACAACTTGAATGGATTTACAGTCTATACTAGTCATCTATCACAGAAACAAAGCACTGAGTACCAAATGTTGTTACTCATGAGTAGACCCTGAACAATTATCATCATACTCTAAGAAAGGAACTGGTCATAGCAGGATACTTCCAGGGGAGGTGGAGTGCACACTTCATCAACAATAGTACCTGATCTCAAACCAGGTGAAGTGGGGACCAAGTCAGGTCTAATATTCACCTGTATGATGACCATTTGCATACCTAATCCTGAGTTGTACTCCACATCTTTAAAATTCAGGGTACTGAATCCTTTGTTTCCAATTTCTTCATTAGCTTCAGAGGATACAAGTTATTTTTTTGTTACATGGATGCATTGTATAGTGGTGAAGAAGTCTGGGCTTTAAGTGTACCCTCTACCTCTACTTGTGCACATTGTACATATAAGTGATTTTTCATTCCTAACCCCTCTTACCTTTCCCCCTCTGAGTCTTCAGTGTTCATTATGCCATTCTATATGCCTTTGCAGTTTCTTAGTTTAACTCCCATTTATAAGTGAGAACATGCAGTGTTAGGTTTTTCCATTTCTGCATTACTTTATTTAGAATAATGGTCTCCAATTCCATCCAAGTTGCGAAAAAGACATTATTTCATTTTTTTTATGGCCAAATAGTATCTCACTGTGTGTGTGTGTGTGTGTGTGTGTGTGTGTGTGTGACATTTTTATTATCCACTTATCAGTGGATGGGAAAGAGGCATTTAGATTCATTTCACATATTTGCAATTGTGAATTTTGCTGTAGTAAACTTGTGCTTGCAGGGTTTTTAAAATTATTTATTCCTTCTCTATCTCTGTTTTTGTACCTCTGTTCCTTCTTTAAGATAGATATCAAGCAGTGGGATTGCTGGATCAAATAGTAGATCTACTTTTACTTCTTTGAGAAATCCCTATACTGATTTCCATAGAGATGGTACTAATTTATACTCCTACCAAACATTGTATAAGTATTCCTTTTTCACTGCATACAACATCTATTCTTTTTTGATTTTTCTATAATGGCAGTTCTCACTGGTGTAAGGTGGCATCTCATTGTGACTTTAATCTGCATTTCCCTGATTATTAGTGATGTTGAGAACTTTTTCATTCATTTTTTGTATATTTGTATATATCCTTTTGAGAGATGTCTCTGTTCATGTCTTTTGGCAAGCATTTTATGGTGCTATTTGCTTTTTTCAAGCTAATTTGTTTGAGTTATTTTTAGATTCTGGATAGTAGTCTTGTCAGATGTATACTTTGCAAATATCTTCTCCAATTCTCTAGGTTGCCTATTCACCCTGTTGATTATTGTTTCCTTTCTGTGGAGAGGCTTTTCTGTTTAAGTTCTACTTGTTTATTTTTGTGTTTTTTGCATTTGCTCTTGGGGTCTTAGCCATAAATTTTTTGCCTAGGTATGTCCAGAGGAGGTTTTCTTCTAAGGTGTTTATGGTTTCAGGTCTGATATTTAAGTCTTTAATCCATCATGAGTTAGATTTTGTATATGGTGAGAGAAAGGAATCCAGTTTCCATTTTCTGCATGTAGCTATTCAATTTTTTGCATGTAGCTATTCAATTTTCCATCATTTGTTGAATAGGGTGTCCTTTCTCCAATGTATATGCTTGTTTGCTTTACCAAATATCAGTTGGTTGTAGGTATTTGAGTTTATTTCTGGATTCCCTACTTTGTTCTATTGGTCCATATGTCTGCTTTTGTATCGATACCATGATTTTTTGGTCACTACAGTCTTGTAGTATAATTTGAAGTCAGGTAATGTGACACTTCACTTCCAGCTTTGTGTGTGTGTGTGTGTGTGTGTGTGTGTGTGTGTGTGGTTTTGTTTGTTTGTTTTTCTGTTTGTTTTGCTTAGGATTACTTTGGTTATTCTTGCTCTTTTTTGGCAGTTTGATAGGGATTGCATTGAATCTGTAGATTATCTTGGGTAATATGGCCATTTTAACAAGGTCAACTCTTCCAGTTTGTAAGTGTGGGATAGTTTTCCATTTCTTTATGTCCTCTATAATTTCTTTTATCATTTTTTTTTAGTTCTCCTTATAAAGATTTTTCACTTCTTTAGCAAGTATATTTGTAGGTATTTTAGTTTTTAGGCTGCTACTGTATGTGGAATTGAGTTCTTGATTTGATTCTGAACTTGCTTGCTATTGGTGTGTAGCAGTGATACTGACTTGGGTGTGCTGATTTTGTATCCTGAAACTTTCCTGAATTTATTTATCAAGACCAAGAGTCTTTTGGAAGAATCATTAGGATTATCTCGGTATAAGACTATGTTGTCAGCATTCTGATATAGTTTTATTCCTTTTTTTTCCCAATAGGGATAACTTTTATTTCTTTCTTTTGCCTTATTGCTCTGGTTAAGACTTCCAATACTTTATTGAATTAGAGTGGTAAAAGTAGGCCTTCTTGCTTCATTCCTGTTCTGAGAGGGAAGATGTTCAACTTTTCTCCATTCAGGATGACATTGGCTGTGGGTTTGTAATTTATGACTTTTATTATTTTGAGAAATGTTCCTTCTATGCCTATTTTGCTAATTGTTTTGCTTTTTCTGCATTTATTAAAATGATCATCTGATTTTTAAAAATTCTGTTCAAGTGGTGGATAACATTTATTGACTTGCATATGTTGAACAATCCTTGCATCCCTGTGATAAAGTTGACTTGATTGTGGTGGATTATTTTTTGTAATGTGCTGTTGAATTAGGCTTGCTTTATTTTGTTGAGGATTTTTGAGTCTATGTTTATCAGAGAAATTATTTTGTAGTTTTCTTTTTTTGTTGTTGTATCTTTTCCAGACTTTTGTATTAAGGTGATACTGGCTTCATAGATAAGTTATTTAGAATTTCTTTCTTTTCAATCTTCTGAAATAGTTTCAGTAGGATTGGTACCAGTTCTCTTTGAAAGTCTGGTAGAATTCAGCTGTAAATTCATCAGGTTCTGAATTTTTTTAGATGAGAGTCTTTTAATCACTAATTCATTCTCACTTGTTATTGGCCTGTTCAAAGTTTCTATTTCTTCTTGATTCACAGTAGTAGGTGGTGTTTCCAAGAATTTATGTACTTCCTCTATATTGTCCAGTTTGTTTTCATAGAGTTGTTCTTAATAATCTCTAATGACCTATTGGATTTCTGTCATTAGTTATAATGTCTCCATTTCATTTCTGATTGACCTAATTTGAATCTCCTTTTTTCACCTCTTAATTATTCTAGCTAGTGGTCTATAAATTTTATTTATTTTTTTAAAGAGACAACTTTTGTTTCATTGACCCTTTGTATTTTTTGTTTAAGTTTGCCTCTGATTTTTGCTATTTATTTTCTTCTGCTATTTTTGCATTTGATTTGTTTGTGTTTTCCTTTTTTTTCTCTCTCTCTCATTTTTTTTTTCTCTGAGTTGGAGTCTCACTCTGTCACCCAGGCTGGGGTGCAGTGACAAACTCACAACTACCCCAGCGTTGATCTGCTGGGCTCCAGCGATCCTCCGCCTCAGACTTCCAAGTAGCTGGAACTACAGGCATACGCTACCATGCACAGCTAATTTTATTTTGTTTTTTATTGTAGAGATAAGGTCTCACCAATTTGCCTGGGCTGGTCTTGAACCTGCGGGCTCAGGCAATCCACTAGCATTGGCCTCCCAAAATGCTGGGATTACAGGCTGAACCACTGAGCCCGGCTTTTTTTAGTGTTTATCTAGGTTCTTCAGGTGTGACCTTAGGTTGTAAATATGAGAAAGACCAAAAGATCTAAAACTTGACCTTCCGTATGACCCAGCAATCCCCCCTCTGAGAATATACCAAGAGAAACTCAAATCATTCTTCAAAAAACATACCTTTCAGTCTTTTTAAAGTAAGCCTTATGTGCTATAAACTTATCTCTGAGCATATCATTTTCTTGTGTCATGTTATTCACTTCAAGAAGTTTTTACAATTTGCTTTTTGATTTCATTGTTCACCCAAAGATCCTCCAGGAGCAGATTGTTTAATTTCTATATATTTGATTTTGAGAGTTCTTCTTGGAGTTAGTTTCTAGTTTTATTCTACTGTGGTTTGAGAAGATGCTTAATATGATTTTGATTTTTTAAAATTTATTGACATTTGATTTGTGGTCTATCATACTGCTTATTGTGGAGAATGTTCCATGTGAAGTTAAGAAAAATGCATATTCTGTAGTTTTGGGTATAATGCTCTGTGGATGTCTGTTAAGTTCATTTGCTTTAGCGTACAGTTTCACTCAGTTTTTTTGGTTGTTGTTTATTTTCTGCCTTAATGCTCTGCCTATTGCTGTCAGTAAACTGTTGAACTCTTCCATTATTATATTTCTGTCTATCTTCTTTTTAGGTCCAGTAGAATTTGTTTTATAAAGTTAAGAGTTCTGGTGTTAGGTGCATATATATTAAAATTGTTATATCTTCCTATTGAATTGATCTCTTTATTATTATGTAAAACCATGTTAATATGTTTTCACTGTTTTTAATTTAAAATCTGTTTCGTCTGATATGAGAATGGCTACTCTTGCTCATTTTCTGTTCCATTGTGTGTATAATATTTTTTCCCAACCCTTTACCTTGGGTCTGTAGGAGTCTTTATGTGTTAAGTGGATCTTTTGAAGGCTGCAGATATTTGTATTATGTTTTTTATGCATTCTGCCAATTTATATTTTTTATGTGGTGCATTGAGATTATTTACATTTATAATTAGTTATGATATGTAAGGTAATGTTACATTTAGCATGTTGGTTGCTACCTGGTTTCTTTTTTTTTCCTTTTTCCTCATTGAGTTGGTGTTCTGCAATACTTGTGAGCTTTATAGTTTCCGGTATTTTTTTCTTCCGGTGTGTTTTAACCCTTTGTTTTGATATTTAGAATTCTTTATAGTATTTCTTTTTTTTTTTTAAATTTTAATGATTCAGGGTTAGGTACACACGTGGTCATCATATAGGTGAAACTTGGGCCTCCCATTGGTCCTGACTTCACCTGGTTTGGGATCAGGTACCTTTATTAGTGTTATATGCCACCCCCTACCCTGGCAGTGACCTATCACTGCCAGTTCCTTTCTTACAGTATTATGATAAATGTTCAGGGTCTACTTCTACTCATGAGTAAGAACATGTAGTACTCAGTTCTTTGTTTCTGTGATAGTTCACTGAGTATGATGGACTCTAAATCCATACAAGTTGCTGGGAAGTCCATAATTTGGTCCCTCTTTATAGCTGTGTAATATTCTATCATGTATACATATCACATTTTTAAATCAAGTCCACTTCCAATGAGCAGCGGGGTTGGTTTCATGTGTCTGCTACCGTGAATAGTGCTGCAATAAATATGCATGCACAGGCATCTTTTTTTGTAGAATTATTTGAGTTCCTCTGGGTGTATTCTCAAAAAGGGGGATTGCTGGGTCATATGGAAAGTCAATTTTTAGATATTTTAGAAATTGGCACTGTTTTTCACTGAGGTTGTGCTAGTTTACACTCCCAGAAACAATATAGAAGCATTCCCTTTTTTCTGCATTGCCCTTTGTCTGATGTTAAAATTGGGACTCCTGCCTCCTTTTGTTTTTCATTCACTGGAGAGTTTATTCTCCATACTCTAACTGTAAGTCTGTGGGTGGTCTTTGTCATGAGAAATGCTTTCTGGAGGCAGCATATTGTTGGGTTGTACTCTTTTATCCAGTTTGTCCTTATATGTCTTTTCAGTGGTACATTTACTTCACTTACATTCAGGCTGATTATTGAAAGGGGAGACTTTGACCCTGTCATAAGGCTCTTATAAGGTTGTTTTCTTTTCTTTTAGCTTTTGTGTTAACATATGTATGAGGTTACATTTTTGTGGGTGTGCTGTGTGATCTGTTGCTTTTGTGTTTGTTTGTGATCTTGTGAAGTGTATGGTATTTCTTTTGTTTCTTTTTTCTTCTGTGCACAGCACTTTTTTAATTGTCTCCTGTAGAGCTGACCTAGAAGCTGCATATTCTCTTAGGAATTGGATGTCTGGGAAAATTTTAAATTCTCCATTGCTGAAGAAATTTAGCTTGGCTGGGTAGGAAGTTCTTGGTTGAAATTGTTTACCTTTGAGAACATTAAAGATAGGGATACAATTCATTCTGGCCTGTAGTGTTTCTGCAAATAAGGCTGGAGTAATTCTGATTGGTCTTCCCCAGTAGGATGCCTAACTTTTTCCCCTTGCTGCCTTTAGGATTTTTTCTTTAATACCTACTTTGTGTAGGTGAATTACTATGTGTCTAGGGGTTGGTCTTCTCATAAGATGTCCTGCAGAGGTTCTCTGAATCTCTTGTACTTGCATAGTCATCTCCCCGACCAGTTGAGGAAAGTTTTCTTGAGAGTTTCCCCAGTGGCTGCTGATGTAACTTTGCTACATTGTACAGAGGTTGCACAAAATAGTTTACAGAGGAAGTGCAGTACTGCTGGGGCAATAAGTACCATCCAGCTCCCCCATCTTAGCCTCAGATAGTCTGTGTTCACAATGTAAAAGTACAGCTGGCCTCAGGTGTTTTAACAGTAGCCCTCCCTAGACAGAAATGGTTTGTCCTGCAGAGTTTTTTCTTAGGGCAAATGAGAGTGTCAGGTCTTTCTGTTCCCTCCCAGGACAACTAGAAAGCAGCCACTGGCAAGGGTTAAGTTCCCAGAAAATGGTGGCTGGAGCTGCTCTTTTGCCTACACCACTCTTTGTGAATTTTGGCAGTGTGAAGCTGTGGACAAGACAGTGTCCTATGAGGGACTATAGTCTTGTGAGGTTACTGGGGCCTTCTAAGTCTGTGGCAGAAGCACAGACCTCTTGAAATCCCCTCACTCACCTATCTTTGCAACATCTGGAGGCTGCTCTAGGTTGGTGCTGGTGATCTGAGTGAGTTTGTGCAGTTCCAATCCAGGCTGATCAGTTTCTCTCTTCTTTGCACTCTGTGAGCTCTGTCAATTCTTTGTTGAGTAATGGGCTGTGCTGCTGGTTTTGTTGCTTTTTGGGTGCTGAGATAATCTCTCTATTTTAGTTCACTCTCTTCAAGAGACTCACACTAAGTGCTTCTTATGGGCCATCTTGATTCTCTCTCCTTTGCTTATAACTTTACATGGCAGATAAATGAAAGTCTTCCTCACAAATTAGTTTTTGTCTCTTTACTTTAAAAACTTTGTTTATTTTTCCCTACTCTATAATTTTAGTACTAGATAGTCTATGTCACATTTGTATCATGATATGTCCTGAGCTGTGCACATTTGTGTCATGCTTCTTCTGGATGAACTGGCACAGTAAGCAATAGGAGTATTTTTAGGATCCATTTCCACACATGGTAAGAAGCAATAACATCTTTACAAAGAAAGAACTATGAGGAAAAAAAAAATTCTCACTGAATCAAAAGTGATTGTATCACTAATCAATATTGTTATGTTTTGGTTTTTTTTTTTCAGAAGATCATAAAGAGTTTGGGACACTTTCAATGTCACTTGATCTAAGAACAAATGCAACAGAAATTAATATAATATACAATAAACTGCTGTTTCGTAAAAAAGTAAAAAACTGTAATTTTGTTTTATGAATTTTATAACAGCTTTTTAAAAACAAAAGTACATTGCTAGAGTCTTTTCTAAAGTCTTTGAAAGGCCCATACAAGTATAGTTAATTTTCATTAGTTTTATGATAAATCTACCTCTGTTATAACTGTTTTTACTCTGTGATTTGCCTTTTTATTCTTATAATAATATCTTTGTATAAACTGAAATTTATAATTTTTAAAATAAACTTGATTTTGTGTATTTAAGATATACCACATGACAGTATGGAATACATGTAGAAAATATGTTTTATATATACAGACACTCTAGGAGTACAAATAAACATATCCATCATCTCACATAGTTATCCATTTTTGTATGTGTCTAACAAAAGCACGTAAAATCTACTCACTAAGCAAAAATTTTTAAAACAACAAAATATTAACTGTAATCATTATGTTGTACATTAGATCTCAGACTTTTTATTCATCTATCTGCTATTTTGTATTCACTAACTTAGATTTCCCCATTTTCTCCTTCCTAGCTCTCTTCTCCACTCCTAATAAAGACTGTTTTATTTTCTATCTCTGTGAATTTGTCTGGCCTATTTCACTTATCATAATGTCCTCTAGGTTCATCCATGTTGTGGCAAATTTCAGGATCTCCTTTTTATTTTTTTTTAAGACTGAAAAATATTTCATTGTATATATCTACCAGTTTCTTTGTTCATTCATCTGATGATGAACACTTAGGTTGTTCCCATATCCTGGCTATTGTCAATATTGCTGCCACAGTCATCATAGTACAGATATCTCTGCAAATTGGTAATTTTATTTCTTTTGGATATATACCCAGAAAGGAATTGTTGGTCATAGAGTAGTTCTATTTTTAATTTCTGTAAAAATTCTTAATTTTTATGTTACCCAATGAAGAATCCTTTCCTCATTTGTTAGTGCTTTTGTGCCTTGGCATACCAAAGTCATGAAAATATTTTCTTATGTTACCTTACAGAAGATTTATTACTTTTAACTTTACAGAGTATTTGGTCTTTTTATATTTTTATCTACAATGTAACTGAAAGTGTGTGCTATAAATTATGCAAAGTAGTGGGTCGATTCATTTTTAAAGTATGTATTGAAAATTGCAGGTATAACTCATTGAAATATGTATGATAACATAAAATACATAGCTACATTAAGAATACATGTATTCAGAAATTCATGTATTAGAATACATTAAGAGCATTTATTATATACATGTATGGCTGTAAATTGCCCTATATTCATCACTTTCTCAAACCATGAATACTAATATGCCTACTTTTATTATTACTCATTTAAAATTTTTAAAAATTCCCCTGTGATTTCTTTTTTGGCCTTAGGATCTATAGAAGAATATTAAATATATTCTAACTAGGTAGTTATTCTTATTGTCATTCACCTGAAGATGAGTTATATCTCTGGCTAGTTTTAATTCTTCTAATTTAGCATTTTTTCCAGCATGATTACTATCATGTGCCTAGGTATGACTTTATATTTATTCTCCTTGAATTTGTAGTTCTTCTTGACTCTATTGTAGATGTTTTTCATATGTTTTAGAAAGTTTTCAGCAATCAACAATGCACATATGGCATCATTTTTTGTTGTTTTCTTCTAGGGTGACAATTACACATGTTTAAACCTTCTTTTTTGTTTTTTTTTTTGTTTGTTTTTTTGGGGGGTTTTTTTGTTTTTTTTTTCAGTTGGAGTCTCACTCTATCGCCCAGACTGGAGTGCAGTGGCCGCTCCCAGCCACCGCAGCCTCGGCCTGCTGGGCTCCAGAGATCCTTCCGCCTCAGCCTTCCAAGTAGCCGGAACTACAGGTGCACGCTACCATGCCTGGCTGATTTTTTTGATTTATTGTAGAGATGAGGCCTCGCCTGCCCAGGCGGGTCTCGAACCCGCGGGCTCAGGCAATCCACTCACCTCAGCCTCCCAAAGGCGCGGGATCACAGACTGAGCCACCGAGCCCGGCTTAAACCTTCTTAATTTGACTATATGTTGCTCATTCTCTTTGTTTTCAAGTTTTTGAATATTTACACTACAATTTTTATATACTTTTAAACTTGTCTTTCTTTTTCCTAATTTTATGTTTAACTATGTTTGATATGTTTAGAACCTTATTTGTTGAACTTTATTTGAAGTTCATATATTTTGCATTTGAGTTTTACTTAAATATTTTTACATTACCAGTTATCTACCAATTGTCTTATCTTGTTCTTTAGTATCTAAACTATATTAATCATAATTACTGTTAAATATCTGTCCAATAACTTATAATATTCCTAATATGTATTTATTCACTTGGTTTTTGGTTATTTAAAAAAAATCCCATGGTATTTTTGACAGAGTCATTATATATAAAAATTTGAAAAAACAGTGTGATGATCTAGACAATGTTCTTCTTTTCTCTATGCTCTTCTCTACTCTCTGAATTATGGAATTAAAATTCTCTTGGTAATCACCTTATTCCATCAACCAGATACTTAAATATTGGGTAAATATTTTCTAGTTGTTCTGGATGGGAAGATTGATCCCAAATCAGTTAACTATTTATTGCTGTAGCAGAAGTATTGCTGTATTTTTGAAATTTTGCTGAGGTGAGTGGATTGCCTGAGCCCACGGGTTTGAGACCTGCCTGGGCAGCAAGACCACATCTCTACAATAAATCATACAATAAATCAAAAAATCAGTCGGGTGTGGTAGTGCATGTCTGTAATTCTGGCTACTTGGAAGGCTGAGGCAGAAGGATCGCCGGAGCCCAGCAGGTCAAGGTTGCGGTGGCCGAAAGCAGCCACTGTACTCCAGTCTGGGCGACAGAGTGAGACTCCAACTCAAAAAAAAATAGATCTATTTCCATATTCTGTGATTTTACTATTGATGTTGTTTGTTAGATTTTATTATATCAAAAAATGTTTGTATTGTTATTGTTTTAAAATATGCTTATTGTTAGATGGCAAAAAGGTCACCTATTTTTCTATTTTTGTATTTATTATTCTTTATAATGTGACTTTGAAGCTCCTTCCACCCAAAGATAAAGTCTATTTTGCCATTCTTGCATTTAGAAATGTCCATCACAGTTTCTTTGGCTAATGAAACATTAGAAAACACGATGCAGAGGTTTAAAAAGTAGTTGTGTATTGAGATTTTTCTCTCTTGTGTGACCATTACTATTCATTGTATCATTTAATCTGGAATATTTTGCTGAATAATGAGAAATATGTCCCAATTATCACCTGAGGTGAGTTGAACCAGCCACCACATATTTAATTGAGATCATCATTGTCCACATAATTTCAATCAACTATCAGAATTAAAAATGCACTTTTTTTTTGTTTTAAGTCACTATATTTAGGGTGGTTTGTTATGCAACAAAAGCTAAATTTTACAGAAACTGGTATCTAGAAATGAGATGCTAACATAATGCAAATATAAAACATTTAACATTGCCTTTGGGATTGGGTGATAGGTGAAGGCTAAGCAAAGTGACATAAAACTAGGTAGTAAAGGCTGGAAAATTGTGCATAAACTGTTGGTAAAGGGTGGAAAACATAATTAAGGATTGTTATAGCAGGATAAAGTAAGATAATATGTGTTAAGTAGCAGCATAAAAATGCCAAAAAACATGTTTTTTGGAAATTGGAAAATATAAAATAGCCGGACTCAGTGGCTCAGCCTGTAATCCCACACCTTGGGAGGCTGAGGTGAGTGAATTGCCTGAGCCTGAGGGTTCAAGACCCGCCTGGGCAAGCGAGACCTCATCTCTACAATAAATCAAAAAATCAGCCGGGCATGGTAGCACATGCCTGTAGTTCCAACTACTTGGAAGGCAGAGGCGGAAGGATCACTGGCACCCAGCAGGTCGAGGCTGTGGTGGCTGGGAGCGGCCACTGCACTCTAGTCTGGGCGACTGAGTGAGACTCCAACTCAAAAAAAAAAAAAAAAGCAAATATACCTAATGAAATTTAGGTATTGCTCATTGTAAGACAGAATATTAAAATTTTAATTGGTTTGTTTTAGCTATAGGATATATAAAGAACTAAATGAACTAAGGGGAAACACTAATACGTTTGAAAGAGTTTAGAGGAAATGAAGAGAAACTAGTTTTGAAAATAAAATTGTTTTTGATTTCCAGTTTTTCAATGCAGCAAAATATTAAGCTGTGAAATTACTTCAATGTAAAGATCAAATAAATTATTTTACAAATAATTTGTTAAGACTTTAGAAAGATAAGATGATACCTAGTGATTCTCTCAGTCCTACACAATAGCATCCAATAATTGTAACAATGTGGTCTTATAGCAGTACCTTGACTTGCTGAGAGGAGAGAAGCCTATCTCAAAAAGAACTGTATGGTTATGTTAAATGTAGTAAATTCAAGTCAGATACCTAGAAAACCTACAAAGTTGTTAAAATAGTAGTAATCAATAAAGCACTGGTGGTTTAAAATAAAATAAATAATGATTGCTTAAATTTCAAAATGTCTCTGGACTCAACTTTTTAGTAGTAGCAACAAAGCTAAAAACTTATTCAAGCTGAAAGAGAAGACATTTTATACAGGAAAGGAAGACATCGCAGGCCTGGGTGAAATAGAAAATAACGGAGTGGGGAACCACTCCAAGAAAATCAGAATGAATTCTTTCAATTACTACTTCTCTTTCAGAGATCCTTCAACTCTTCCACCTTCATCATATCATTTTCATCTCTAGTGAAAAATTACTTTTTTTTGAGTCAGAATCTCACTCTGTCGCCCAGGTTGTAGTGCAGTGGCATGTTCACAGTCACCACAGCCTTGACCTGCTGGGCTGTGGCAATCCTTCTGCCTCAGCCTTCAAACTAGCTGGAACTACAGGCATGTGCTACCACAACCAGCTAATTTTTTTTTCCCGAGTTGGAGTCTCACTCTGTCACCCAGGTTGGAGTACAGCTGCATGCTCACAGCCACCCCAGCATCTGCCTGCTGGACTCTGGCGATCATTCCGCCTCAGCCTTCCAAGTAGCCAGAACTAAAGGGGCTCACTACCACGCCCACTAATTTTTGATTAATTGTAGAGAGGAGGTCTCTCCAAGTTGCTGAAGCTGGTCTTGAATTCCTGGACTCAGGTAATCCTCTCTCTTCAGCCTCTCAAAGTGTTGGGATTTACAGGCTTGAGCCACTGCACCTGGCCTTCTCTCCACCATTTAATCACCTCTCAGTCTATGATTTTTTTGGTAGAAGACTACAGTTTCCCATCATGTTTCCCCCAAATATGATGTTTATGCAGAAATTTAAGCATTTTCTTAAGGACTAGTGCTAGGTCAAAACAAAGCCAAGAACCTTTGTTTCTAACCCACTCCCTCCATTAAAGAAAAAAAAATCTCTTTAAATATTTCCAAGACAATGAACACAAAGTCTATTTGCTTGAATGAGCAGCAGAAGAAACATGAATTATCTGGAGGGAAAAAATGATTAACATTGAAGATGGTGACGGGGCAGCCTAGTCTATGAGACCCTCTGCAAAGGAGAACACAGAGGGTCTCTGGATCTCTCCCCGGGGGCTGTGGATCCCAACGTCGGCAGCCTGCTCTTCACACGGAGCTCAGCTGTCACCACCACTGGGGCATTGCAACGGTCTGGACAGCCACTGCAGCCACAGACACAGCAGCTGCCAGTGCCGCCATGGCCTCTGTGGCAGCCATAGCATCGCGCCACCTGTACCTGAGGTGATCCACGACCTCAGTCCTTGAAGCCCCTGCAGGCAAGATGTGCTGGGATCACTGCCACCTCTGCTGCCACCGTGACATCCTGCCAGCGTTGGGACTCCTCCCACGTGCCCTGAGGCAGGCTCCCATCTCCCTCCTATGCCCAACTCCTGTCTGGCTCCACCCTCTCTGGGGTGAGGAACTGAGATAACACCACCTGCTGGTGATTCAAGGTAACAACACTGAAATGGGAGAAACAAGCTTGAAAAACAGACACAGGCCAGATTTGAGTGGTGAACTGAGGGTGATCTGAACTGTCCTTCACAGCAGGCCAGGGGCAACTGATCTTAACTGCAAACTAATTTACCAGCTTGAAAAGACAGCTAGAAATCAGAGCTGAAAGGGCATTGGACTTAAACGAAAAGTCTCAGAGTGTGCTCGATTGGTTCTATTAGTTTAATGACTTGATTCCAGTCCTACTGTTTTGTTCCTTTTTTTCCTTTTCCTCTTCCTTTTCTTCTCTTTTCTCCTCTCTGTAAGCCATATCTTTGTATAGAGGAAGAGTACACCAATAAGGTGGTTTTTAGCTTGTATGTTAGCATCATTGTATGTTTTATTTTTTTTGTATGGGAGTTGGTTAGTCTGCAGCCATGGTCTATTTGTTTTTATCTGTTTCAGTTTAGGTCTCTCTCTCCATTTGTTGGTACACTTGTCTGTTTCCCCGCTTATTCCTCTCTCTCTCCACCCCACTCTTCAACCCACTGTCTGCTCCATTCTCTTCCCTCTGCTAACCACATTTTATTTCAGGGAGTAAACCTACAGCCCCACTGCATGGGCAGATTACAAGATAGTGGGAAGTGGATTTCAGATTATCCATACATCTGTTGGTGAATACCAGGACATGTAGATAGATTTTGAATCACAGCTCCCCCCTTAAGTAAATCTCAAAACTGCAAAAACACCACCCCCAAACTACAGTGCAACTCCAGAATTGAACAAAGTAAGAAGGCATACATAAAGAATAGAAGATTGAACAAACATAAGTAAAAGGAATCCCTCTACACCTGAATAACAGAATTAAAGAAGACTGTGATGTGGAGGGAAGGAAAAAGTAGGGAAGGGGAAAAAAAAGAACAAATGAAGAAAAACCAAAAGAAGAGTATAGTTCTCACAAAGACCACTGGGAGATCAGACACTGAGAAAACAGATTCTGGGACACAAACAATGAAGAGCCCCTGGAATGACTGGTCACATGCAACAAATCCAGACATCAAGACATTAATAGAGAGAATTTTAAAAAAATGAGGAGAGACAAGAGGAAAATAGGAAAGAGCGGATGTCAGAAATAACAGCAGTAAATAATACTGCAATGGAAATAAATAACAAACTAATAAGCATGGAAAGCAGAATTAGCCAAGCAGAAGAAAGAATCTCAGAGCTTGAAGACCAAAATGCAGAACTAACCCAAACTGTCAAAAGCATAGACAAGAAGCTCAAAAAGACAGAACAAAACCTTCAAGAGATGAATGATCACTTCAAGAGACTGAGTCTAAGAGTAATTGGCCTTCCTGAGGCAGAGAAACAGAGGCCACACTGGAACAAATATTTCATGAAATCATTCAAGAAAACTTCCCTCATCTCATCAAGGGTGAAAAAATTCAAACACAAGAGATTCAGAGAACCCCTGCAAGACAACAAATGAGAAGACCAACTCCTAGACATATAATAATTCACCTAAACAAAGCAGGTATAAAAAAAATCCTAAAGGCTGCAAGAGAAAAAGGTCAGACTATATACAGGAAGACAAATTAGAATAGCAGCAGATTTATGTACAGAAACCCTCCAGGCTAGGAGAGCTTGCAGCCCTATCTTCAAAGTTCTAAAAGGTAAACAGTTTCAACCAAGAATAACCTACCCAACCAATCTAAGGTTCATCAGTGAGGGAGAATTAAAATCTTTCCCAGATATCCAATCCCTAAGAACCTACACTGCCACAAGACCACCTCTACAAGAAACACTTAAGAAAGTATTGAACACAGAAGAAAAGGAAAAAAGAACAACAACGTTCTTCACAAGAGTACAGGCAAAAGATTAAAAACACACATGATCCAACTCTAAAACCAAAGAAAGACAACACACAAACAGGAAGAACAACAACTTTGTAAAACATTATGATAGGGATCAACTTTCACATTTCAATAATTAGCTTGAATGTGAATGGACTAAATGCACCACTGAAAAGACATAGAATGGCAAAGTGGATAAAATATCACTAGGCAACAATCTATTGCCTTCAAGAGATTTACCTCACTAGAAAGGACACTCACAGACTCAAAGTAAGAGGATGGGAAACAAATATTCTGTTGAATGGAACACAAAAGAAAGGCGGAGTCATGATCTTAATCTCAGACAAAATAACCTTTAAGCATCAAAAATTAAAAAAGATACAGAAGGCTACTACATAATGATAAAAGGTTCAATCCACCAACAAGAAATATCCATCCTAAACATATATGCACCAAACATAGGAGCATCAACTTTCATAAAGCAGCTCCTAGGTAAACTAAAAAAAGATATCGACTCCAATACCATCATAGCTGGGGACTTTAATACCCGACTCACAACCCTAGACAGATCATCTGGACAAAAAATCAGCAATGAGATCTGAAACTTCAATGTGACCCTTGATCAAATGGACTTAATTGATACCTACAGAACCCTCCATCCAAAGACAGAATACACATTCTACTCATGATGAATGGAACATACTCTAAGCAACCACATACTTGACCATAAATCAAGCATAAGCAAATTTAAAAGGACTGAAATTTTACCATGCACTTTCTCAGACCACAGTGGAATAAACATAATCATTAACACCAACAAGGTCCCCCCAAAACCCACAAAGACATGGACACTAAACAGCATGATGTGAAACAACTCCTGGGTCAATGATGAAATCAAATCAGAGATTAAAAGATACCTGGAAAAAAATGAAAATGAAGAAACATCTTACCAAAAATCTCTGGGGCACCATGAAAGCTATAGTAAGAGGGGAATTTATATCCCTACAAACACACACGAAAAAAATGGAAGGATCACAAATTAACAGCCTAAGAAGCCACCTAAAAAAAAATGGAAAAGCAAGACCACCAAAACCCTAACTTCAGCAAAAGAATCCAGATCACCAAAATAAAAGCCCAAATCCAGGACATAGAAGACAAAAAGATAATACAAAAAAAATCAATGCAACAAAAAGCTGGTTCTTTGAAAGGATAAACAAGATCAATGGTCCCCTAGCTAGACTGACCAAGAAAAAGAGAGAAAAGTCCAAATAAACACAATCAGCAACACAAAAGATGAAGTCACATCTGATACTGAAAAAATACAAAAGATCATTAGAGACTACTATGTACATTTGTATGGAAACAAACTTGAAAACCTTTTGGAAATGGAGGACTTTCTGTCATCGAACAACCTGCCTAGGTTGAAACAAGAAGAAATTGAGACCCTAAATAGACCAATAACAATCAGGGAAATTGACTATGTAATAAGAAAACTACCTACAAAAAAAAAAACCCTGAAACGAATGGCTTTCCAACAGAATTCTACCAGACATTTAAGGAGGAGCTTATACCAATCCTACTGAAGATATTACAGGTGATTGAGAAAGATGGAACTCTCCCCAAATCATTTTATGAAGCTAATATCACTTGATACCCAAGCCAGGTAAAGACCCCCAAAAGAAAGAGAACTACAGGCCAATATCTTTGATGAACATAGATGCTAAAATTCTCAACAAGATCCTAGTGAACCAGATTCAACAACACATCTCAAAAATCATCCATCATGACCAAGTAGGCTTCATCTCTGGTTTGCAAGGCTGGTTCAATATTCGTAAAACCATAAATGTAATTAAATACATCAATAGATGTCAAAACAAAAACCACATGATTATATCATTAGATGCAGAAAGAGCTTTTGATAAAATCCAGCATCCCTTCTTGATAAAAACCCATGAACATCTAGGCATACAGAGAACATACCTCAAAGTAGTAAAAGCCATCTACGAGAAACCTACAGCCAGCATACTCCTAAATGGACAAAAATTGGAATCATTTCCCCTGAAAACTGGAACAAGACAAGGATGCCCACTCTCACCCCTCCTGTTCAATATAATATTGGAAGTCCTGGCTAGAGCAATCAGAGAAGAGAAGGAAATCAGGGGTATTCAAATAGGAAAAGAGGAAGACAAGCTATCTCTCTTTGCAGATGACATGATCGTGTACCTTGAAAACCCAGAAGAATCTGTCAAAAACCTCCTTACACTGATAAAGGACTTTGGCAAAGTATCAGGATATAAAATAAATGTACAAAAGACAATCGCATTTCTGTACACTAATAATAAGCAAACAGAAACCCAAATAAAAAGCACAATTCCATTCACAATAGCCACACACACAAAAAATAACATACCTTGGCATCTTCCTAACCAGAAACGTGAAAGACTGTTACAATGAAAACCACAAAACACTGCTCAAAGAAATCAAAGATGACACAAACAAATGGAAAAATATCCCATGCTCATGCATTGGAAGAATCAACATTGTGAAGATGTCCATCTTACCTAAGGCAATCTACAGATTTAATGCAATACTCATCAAATTACCAGCAACATTCTTCTCAGATCTAGAAAAAACAATATGGGAATTCATATGGAAACACAAATGACCAAGAATAACCAGAACAATCCTCAGCAAAAAAAAAAAAAAAGCAGGTGGTATCACATTACCAGACTTCAAACTTTACTACAAAGCTACAATCATCAAAACAGCTTGGTATTTGTACAGGAACAGGCATATAAACCAATGGAATAGAATTGAGATTCCAGAAGCTAAACCTTAATTTCTCAACCAACTCATCTTTGACAAAGCCTCCACCACCTACCACCAGGGAGAGGAGAACCTATTCAGTAAATGGTTCTGGGAAAATTGGCTGACCACAAATATAAGATTGAAACAGGACCCCTATCTATCCCCATACACAAAAATTAACTCTAAATGGATCAGAGACCTAAATGTAAAACCTCAAACCATAAGAACCTTAGAAAATGAAGGACATACCCTCATGGAAATTGGAACTGGCATCCAATTCCTGAACAAAACCCGAAACCCACAGGCCATAAGAGATAAGATAGACAAGTGGGACCTCATTAAACTGACAAGCTTCTGCAAAGCCAAAGAAACCATCAAGAGAGCAGAGAGACAGCCTACAGACTGGGAAGAAGTATTTGCCAACTCCAGGTCTGACAAAGACTTAATATCTTGGATCTACAAGGAACTCAAACATGCTGAAAAGAAAAAAACAAACAGCCCCATTATAAAATGGGCAAAAGATATGAACAGACAGTTCTCAAAGGAAGACATCCAAGCAGCCAACAGACACATGAAAAAATGTTCAACCTCACTAATCATCAGGGAGATGCAAATCAAAACCACACTGAGATACCACCTAACTCCAGTCAGAATGGCAATTATCAACAACTCAAAAAATAACAGTAGCTGGAGAGGGTGTGGTGAAAAGGGAACACTTCTACACTGTTGGTGGGAGTGTAAACCAGTGCAACCTCTGTGGAAAACAGTATGGCGATTCCTAAAAGCTCTAAATATTGACCTCCCATATGACCCTGCAATCCCCCTACTGGGAATATATCCTGAAGAACTCAAATCACTCTATAAAAAAGATACCTGCACACGTATGTTTATCACAGCATTGTTCACAATAGCAAGAACCTGGAAGCAACCATGTTGTCCTTCAAAAGAGGATTGAATTAAGAAAATGTGGTACATATACATGACAGAATACTACACAGCCATAAGAAAGAACAAAATCATGCGTTTTGCAGCAACCTGGATGGAACTGGAGTCTATAATACTGAGTGATCTCTCACAGAAACAAAGATCTGAGTATCACATGTTCTCACTCATATAGTGGACCTTGAACATCCCACGTAATACTATAAGAAAATGACTGACAGTGGTGGGAAACTATGGAGGGGGAGGGGAATGGACATGGGATTAGCGGTAGTAAATATCTGTCTGGGGATGGGGAGACACCTCTTATCAACAAGGGGGCCTGAATGAAGCATATTTGTATACCTAACCCTTAACTGTACCCCATAGTATCATAATAAAAAATATTGATTAAAAGAAATGATTAACATCTCAAATATACTTTTCAATCTAAATTGGTTTTTCACTGCCTATGTTAAATTCTTGTTTTATATCATCCAAAATATTCCTGAAGTTGCTATGTAAAGTTCATCAAAATTTTTAATGTTAAAAACATTTATTTTACTTTCTCTTTTTTCTTTTTCCCTCTCTAATTAACTTTCTAAATAAACTATGTTTTCTAATCTAATTAACTTTCTAAATAAACTATGTTTTCTAATCTAAAAATACTTATTTTAAATTAAAAATAATTATGTTTATGGGGTACTGTGTAATATTTTGATGTATATATTACAAAATATTCAATAAAGCTAATTAACATATGTATCACCTTATCAATTGTTTTTTGTGTTGAAAATATCTAATTTAGCAATTTTGAAATGCACATTATTACTGTGATCATCATGCAGTGCAATGGATCACTAAAACTTTTTCCTTCAGTCTGACTGAAACTTTGTACCTTTTGATCTTTTTTTCCCATTCTTCTCTCTTCTCCCCAACCTCTAATAACCACCTTTCTATGCTCTTTTTCTATAAGATTAAATTTATTTATATTCTACATAAAAGTGAATCTAAACTTTGTTTAGAGTCTACATTGAAATATTTGTGCCTGACTTATTTTACTTAGCACAATGTCTTCCAATTCCATCAATATTGCTGCTAGTGACAGTATTCATTTTCTTTTAAAGGATGTATGTTATTTATTGTGTCCGTATGCCACATTTTCTTTATCCACTGATGGACATTTACATTGCTTCTCTAACTTGACTATTGTAACTAATGCTAAAATAAACATGACAGTGTAGATATCGCTTTGACATACTGATTTCACTTTCTTTGAAAATATGCCCAGAGATAGAATTGTTGAATCATATGGTAATTCTATTTTTAATCTTTTGAGAAACTTTTGTATTATTTTCTAAAATGTCTGTACTAAAGTACATTCTGACTGACAATGTACTGGGCTTCCCTTTTCTCTATATCCTTACTAATTCCTGTTATCATTCCTCTTTTTTACAATAGTCATTCTAGCACACATAAGGTGTTATCTCATTGTGGTTTTAATTTTCATTTCTATAATGGTTAGAGGTGATGAGTATTTTTTCATATATCAGTTGGGTATTCATATTTCTTGTTTTGAGCAATATATGTCAGATCGTTTGCCCATTTTTTTCCATTTGGATTTTAGATTCAGGGAATACATGTACATGTTTACATGGACATACTGTGTAGTGGTGGGACTTTGGTTTTAGATGGCCTGTTCCCCAAATAGTGAACATTGGACCTAATAGGTAATTTCTGAACCCAAACACCCCTCCACACCTCCCTGTTTCTTGGTGCCCTTAGTGTCTGTTATTTCCATCTTTGTGGCCATTAGCTCCTATATATGAGTGAGAACTTGTGGGGTTTGGTTTTCTGTTTCCAAGACAGTTAACTTAGTATGATGATCACCAGCTCCAATTATGTTGCTGCAAAGGACATGATTTCAGTCTTTATTATAGTTGTGTAGCATTTCATGGTGTATATACACTGTGTTGCTGTTGTTTTTTTAATCCAGTCAATTGTTGATGCCCACTTAGGTTGGTTGCATGATTCTGCTATTGTGAATAGTGTCGCAAAGAACATATAGTACAGGTATATTTTTAATATATTGATTTATTTTTCTTTCTGAGTCAAATGGTAATTCAATTTTCAGTTCTTTGAGAAATCTTCATACTGTTTTACAATCCCGCCAATAGTGAATTCCCTTTTCTCCACAACTATGCCAAAACCTGCTGTTCTTTGTAATATTAGCAATTCTGACTGGTGTGAGGTGATACCTCATTGTGATTTTAATTTGTGTTTCTCTGATGATTAGTAATGCTGAGCATCATTTCCTATATTTGTTTGCCACTTGTGTATCTTTTGAGAAGTGTCTGTTCAAGTCTTTTGCCCACTTTTTGATTGGGTTATTGTTGTTGTTGCTGTTTTTATGTTCGGTAGTTTGAATTCCTTATAGATTCTGGATATTAGCCCTTTGTCTGATGTGTAACTTGCAACAATTTTCTCCCATTCTATAGGTTTTCTGTCCACTCTCTTGATTGTTTATTTTGCTGTGCAGAAGTTTTTTAGTTTAATTAAGTTCCTTTTGTCCATTTTTGTTACAATTGCTTTTGGGATCTTCATCATAAATTCTTTATCTAGGTCAATGTCCAAAAGAGCATTTCCCAGGTTTTCTTCTAGTATATTTTTATAGTTGCAGGCCTTACTTTTAGGTCTTTCATTCACCTTGAGTTAATTTTTTTATATATTGGGAGATATGAGTTTTCTTTCATTCTGTATATGGCTAGTCAATTTTCCCAACACCATCTTTTGAATACAATGTCCTTCCCCCATTGTTTATTTTTGTGAACTTTATCAAAGATCAGTTGGTTGTAGGTATATGGTTTATTTCTGAGTTCTTTATTCTGTGTAATTGATCTATCTGTCTATTGTTATACCAGTATCTTGCTGTTTTAGTTACTATTGCCTTATGGTATAATTTGAAGTCAGGCAGTATGATGCCTCTACAATTATTCTTTTTGCTTAGAATTGCTTTGGCTATTTGGTTCCATATAAACTTTAAGATTGTTTTTTTCTATGTCTGTGAAGAACAAAGTTGGTATTTTGATCAGAATTTCATTGACTATGTAGATAACTTTGGGTACTATGGTCATTTTAACAAAATGGATTATTCTAATTTGTGAATGGAATGTTCTTCCATTTGTTAGTGTTGTCTACCATTTCTTTCAGCAGTGTTTTATAGTTCTTTTTGTAGAGATCTTTCACATCCTTAGTTAGATGTATTCCTATGTATTTCATTTTTTTTATGGCTAGTGTGGCTAGCTTTTTGGAAGAGTCTTTAGGGTTTTCTAGCTATACAATTATGTTATCCATGAACAGGGATAGGTTGACTTACTCCTTGCCAATTTGAGGGCTTTTTATTTCATCCTCTTATGGGATTGCTCTTGCTAGGACTTCCAGTACAATGCTGAATGAGAGTAGTGAGAGTAGACATCCCTGTCTTGTTCTTGTTCTGAGGGAGAATGTTTTCAACTTTTCCCAATTAAGTTTAATATTGACTGTAGGTTTGTCATATATGGCTTTTATTTGTTTAAAATATGTTTCTCCATTGTCCAGTTTGTTGAGGGCTTTTATTATGAAGGGGTGTTGGATATGTAAAATGCCATCTATTGAGATGATTGTATAGCTTTTATTTTTGCTTCTGTTTATGCATTGAATTGGGTTTATTAATGTGTGGTTATTGAACCATCCTTTCATTCCTGTAATAAAACTCACTTGATTGTGATGGGTAATTTTTAAAAATTAAATTTAAATATTGAATTACATTTGCTAGTATTTTGTTTAAAATTTATAAATCCATATTTATCAGGGAAATAAGTTTGTAGTTTTCTGTTGTTGTTTTTGTTGTTATGTCCTTGTCTGATTTTGGTATCAGTGTGAATGAGTTAGGGAAGAGTCCCTTCTTGATTTTCCAGAATGGTTTTGATAGGATTGCCACCAGTGTGTATATACCTGATAATATTCGGCTATGAATCTGTCTGGTCCTGGGTTTTTAGAGTTTTAAGATTTTTTTTTAAAATTACTGATTCAATTTCACTGCTCATTATTGGTCTATTCAAGGTCTCTATTTCTTCCTGATTCAGTCTTGAGAAGTTGTATGTTTCCAAGAATTTATTCATTTCCTTCATGTTTTCCAGTTTGTTGCCATAAAGGTGTTCATAGTAGTCTCTAGTGATTTTTTTTTTTTTTTTTGAGATGGAATCTCACTCTGTCACCCAGACAGGAGTGCAGTGGCCACTCCTGGCCACTGCAGCCTTGACCCACTGGGCTTCGGTCATCCTTCCACCTCAGCCTTCTGAGTGGCCAGAATTACAGGCATGCACTACCATGCCTGGCTGAATTTTTGATTTATTGTAGAGATGAGGTCTTACCAAGTTGTCCAGGTGGGTCTTGAACCCATGGGCTCAGGTAATCCACTTACCTCAGCCTCCCAAGATGCGGGATTACAGACTGAGCCACCGAGCCCGGCTTCAGTGATTTTTTTTTAAAACCACAGTATTGGTTATTTTGTTACTTCTGTCATTTCTGAATGAATTTATTTGAGTCTTCCCTCTCTCTTCTTCTTTTTTTTGGCTAGTCTAGCTCAGTTTGTCAATTTTATTTACCCTTTCAAAGAATCAAATTTTTGATTCCTTGATCCTTTGTAATTTTTTTTTTGCTTGAATCTCATTTAGTTCTGATCTAATCTTTGTTACTTCTTTTCTTCTGCTAGCTTTAGGCTTAGAGTGTTCTTGTTTTTCTAGTTCTTTGAGGTGCAAGGTTAAGCTGTTGATCTTTGGTCTATCTTTAGTTGTTTATAACAACTTTCCTTTCAGAATTACCTCTGTGTGGCCTAGAGATTTTGGTATGTTGTGTCATTATTTTTGTTTGTTTTAACAATTAAAAAATTTCTTTGTTCATTTCATAGTTTACCCAAGGGTTATTCAAGAGTGAGCTGTTCAGTTTCCATTTAGTGGTGTAGTGTTGGGAGCTCCTCCTAGTTTTGATTTCTAATTGTATTCCACTGCAGTCTGAGAAGATGATTGGTATAATTTTGATGTTTTTAAATTGATTGGGACTTGTTTTATGACCAAGAATATGGTCTATTTTGGAGAATACTCCATGTGGAGATGAGAAGAATGTATATTCTGGAGTTGTTGGGTGGAAAGTCCTGTAGATGCCTGTTGTGTCCAATTGGTCTATAGTCTAGTTTAAGTCCATGTTCCTTTGATCTATATAGTAATGTCAGTGAAATACTGAAGTCACTCACTATTACAATATTGCTATCAATATGCTTTCTAAGGTCAAACTGTGTTTGCTTCTTGAATTTGGGTACTTTGTTGTTCAGTGTGTATATGTTTAAGATAGTTAAATCTTCTTGCTGGATTGAACTCTTTATCATGATATAATGCACTTTTTGGTCTTTTTTTTTTACGGTTTTTGGCTTAAGGTTGGAACTATCTGAAAAGAGAATGGCTGCTACTGCTTGTTTTTATTTACTATTCACCTAATATCTTTTTTGACCAAAGACTGTCACTTTGAGTCTGACTGTCTTTGGCCAATAGGTGGGTCTATTGTAGGTAGCATATAATTGGGTCTTTTTAAAAATTCAGTTTGCTGCTCTGATTTTTTTAAGTGGGGAATTTAGATAATTTACATTTAAGGTTAATATTGATAGGTGAAGCTTTGTTCCTGCCATAGTGTTGTAAGCTACCTGACTTGGGGATCCAAATGTGTACTTCCTTTATAGGCTCTGCAAGCTTCATAGTTGTGTGATCTTTTGTGATAGTGAGAGTCATTTCATTTCCAATTGTAGAACTCCTTCGAGCATCTCTCGTAAAGCTGGTTTTGTGGTGACAAATTCCCTTTGTGTTTGTTGAGGAAGGATTTTATTTCTCCTCCATTTATGAAGCTTAGTTTGGCTGAATATAAGATTCTTGGCTAACAATTTTTTTTCTTTTCAGAGGCTGAAAATAAGCCCTCATTCCTTTCTGGCTTGTAGGGATTCTGCTGAGAAGTCTGCTGTTAGTTTAATGTCTTTCCTTATAAGTAAATTGGCGCTTCTCTCTTGTGGCTTTTAGGATATTTTCTTTCAAGTTGACTTTGAAGAATCTGAAAACAGTATGCTTTGGTGAGATTCTTCTTTCAATTTATCTTGCAGGCGTTCTTTTGGCTTCTTGCATCTGGATGTCTAGGTATCTCTCAAGACCCAGGAGTTTTTTTTTGTTTTGTTCTGTTTTACTTTAACTTCTCTGGAATGTCTCTGATTTGTAGGTTCCATATTTCCCATAGGCTTTGCTCATTCTTAATTTTTTCTTTAAATTTATGTCTGACTGGCTTAGTTCAAAAAACCTGTCTTCATCTCTGAAATTTTTCTTCCATTTGTTCTAGCTGACTGCCATAGCTTTATACTGTGTTTTGTATCTTCACCATTGAGTTTTTTTACTTCTGTTTGCATTTTAATGTTGTCAATCTCTCTACTCATCTCCTGAATTATTCTACTAATTTATTTGTGTTGATTATCAGATTTATTCTTTATAATCAATATTCTGAATTCACTATCTGATACTTCAGGGATTTCACTTTGACTAGGTCTTGTTATTGAAGAATTGATTTGCTCCTTTGGAGGGATAACACTCTATTTTGTATATTATCGAAGTTGTTTCCCTGATTTTTTCTCATCTGAATAAACTATGAGGGCTAATCTGTATTATAATATGTATTATTTGATATGGATAGTCTGTGTATGTAAACTTCCCCAGGTGTTGGTTGTAATAGCAATGTAGTGAGGTATGGCCTGGCTCACTGCTTCTTGTGCAACTGGGTTGGCAGGGAGTCTCAGGATGCTTAACTTGTTTCTCAGTGGTGTGTGATACTGTCAGCAAACTTCTCTTGTGATGCATTGTTTAACCTCCAGGTCAGCAAGTCATGACAATGGGTAATAGCTGGCTACTGTCAATATGTATGGGTAATTACTTGATTCTTGTTTACTGGAAGAAGCACTCTGTTGTCTCAGCAGTCAACTGGTCTGTGGAGTACACTGTGGTCTGGTCTCCCAGTTCAACCCTGGGGAGGGGACAATCAAGATCTTCAGGGCTGAACTGGGCAGATCCACTTATGGGTCCACTGATGAAGGCACAGTCACCTGCTCCAAGGAAGGATCTGGTATGTTGCCTTTGAGTGGCCAGAGGTGTGCATCAGTGAGGTGTTAGTGGACTTCTGATGCTTCATTCTCTGCTCAGGAAGGGAAGGAGGGCGTCTTAAACTTTTATTCTACAAGACTAGGAGCTCCAGTTCTGAGGCTATGTCTGGGTGTTGAGCAGAGAGAGCACCACAGCTTTAAGGACTCTACTTGGGGTGTGGGGAGTGGTGGCTTACATTCCTACTCCAGGTGATTGGATGTGTTAGGGTGTGGAGCACGGAGGTCTCTTTGTGCAAGTATCACTGCCCAGAAAGGGTTGGATGGCTTAGGCTACTAATCAGGTTGTGTAGAAATGAGAGTCCCCTGATCCTGGTAATGATGTGGGGTACACTTCCCTGACAGACTTGAGGGGCAGCTGCGTTGACTTGCAATGATACCTGCAGCCCAGTTTTTAGTCACAGAGCTGAACTTAGCTTCAGGCATTACTACCTAGAAGAAACCACTGGATTAAGAACCTTCCTGCTACTCAGGTTGCTGAATCAAATGCAGAAGAGTGGGATCTCTCCTGCTGGAGATTGCCACTTAGACTCCTCTCCCAGTTTTGTAGGAGTGGAGGGCCCTCCTTTTCCTCAGTATTGATATCCCAACTAGTCCAGGAAGGAGGTTAGGGTTCTTAACAGTGGTGCTCATTGAAGTGTTCCATATTGCACAACTGACGTTGACCACAGGACTCACTGTTCATGAGAAACTGTGGCTATAGCAACTCTCTGACTGCTTAGAATGCAGATTCCAGAGCCTGGGCCCCCTACCAGGCTCCTGTCATTTAGGCTGCTATTGTTGGTGTTTTTTAGTATTGCTGGGGCCCCTTGCCACAATTACACAGAGGGGCAGGGAAGGGGGAGGGCACCCAGGTAGGGACACACAGAGAGGGATTCTGGGTCAAAGATCTTATCCTGATAGCCTGTTTCTCTTTCTAGCAGGATAATGTGCCTTTGGGGGTGGTCCTCCACTGTTCTCAGCCATAGGCTGGAATGAGCCCAGGTGTGACTCCAAACCCTGGGGCAATCTACATACTCCCTGCCAGACTCTGTAGGCAACAGAAGTAGACAACAAAAGAAAAGCTAGATAAATTAGATTGCATCAAAAAAAAGGAACACTTAACAAAGTGAAGAGACAGTCCATGGATTGCAAGAAAATATTTGCAAACCATATTTCTAATAAGGGCTAATATCCAAGATACATAAGGAACTAAACTCAATAGCAAAAAAGCAACCCAATTAAAAAAGGCACAAATAAATGAAAAGGTACACACTAATTAATTAATATTGTCAAAATGTCCATACTACCCTACTCTGGCCATGGGAGATTACTTACCCACTCCACAGCAAGCAGACTTGTCTCTGGGCAGAACCCAAAATGTCTGCAGTGGTTGCCATTGTTGAGACAATGGATTTTGGTAAAAAATGGTGTCTTCTTCACTGAGCTGGATTTGGGAGAACACCTATGGCTTTACAGGGTCACCTTACCTCTCATCAACTCTTGGCTTCCCTCTGAGGCAGCTTTGGAACCTGGGAGAAATGGGGTGTTCTCCTGTGGTCTGGGTTAAGCAGATCCCTCTTGGAAGGTATGTCTCAGAGAGGAGTTTTCAGTCCTGTCCTGAGTTCTGGAATTGTACTCAATTTTCACTGCAGAGTGCCATTATGGGAGCTATTTGCCTGTTTTCTCCTCCTTAAGATCTGAGGTGTCCTTTACCATTCTGATGAATACCCATTTTCCTTCTTGAATTAGGGCTCACTTTGTTGGTTTTTCCACACTATTTCACAATGTTCCAATGGGTGAGGCAAACTTGAAAGCCTCTAATTTGCCATTTTGAAAAACAAACAGACAAACAAAAACAAAAAAACCTTTGCTCATTTAAAAAATTGGGTTGCTATCTTGCTATTGAGTTACTTTAGTTCTTATGTATCTTGGATAGTCATCCCTTGTCAGAAGTATGGTTCGCAAATTTTTTCTTGCTGTCCATGGGTTGTCTCTTCACTCTGTTAAGTGTTCCCTTTATTGATGCAATGTCATTTGTCTACTTTTCCTTTTCTTGCATATGCTTTTGGAATTCTATCCAAGAAATCATGGCTCAGATCAATGTCATGGAGCTTTTTTCCCTTTACTTCCTTTTAATAGGTTCACAATTTCATGTCTCATTTCATTTTGAGTTGATTTTTGTGTATAATGTGAAATAAGGGTCACATTTTATTCTTCTGTATGTGGATATCCAGTTTTTCTTATATCATTTATTGAAGAGACTGCCCTTTCTCCACTGTGTGCTCTGGACACTTTTGTGGAAAATATTTACAGTAAATACTTGAGTTTATGTAGTATCTTTCTGTCCTGTTCCATTGTTAATGTGTCTATTGTTATGCCTGTATCATACTGTTTTGATGACAATAGTTTTATAATACAGTTTGAAATTATGGAGCATGATGCTTCTAGATTTATTTTTTTCTCAACTTTTCTTTGGCTATTAAGTATCCTTTCTAGTTCCCTAAAAATTTTATGATTTTTTTTTATTTCTAAAACTGACATTGGAATAAGAAATATTGCACTGAATCTGTAGATTGTTTTGGGTAGTATGGACGTTTTGACAGTATTAATTCTTTCAATTCATTATTATGATGTACTTTTTCATTTATTTGCTTTTCCTTAAATTTATTTCATCAATGTTTTAAGTTTTCAGTGGAGGAATACCTCTAAACTCATTTTACAAAGCCAGCATTACCCTGCTATAAAAGAAAATAAAACAAACCAAAACAAAAAAAACCAACAAAAAACACAACATAAGAAAAGAAAACTACAGACCAGTATTTTTTATAAACACAGATAAATAACCCTTAACAAAATTCTAGCAGACAATATGCAACAGTATATTAAAAGATCAATCACTATGATTAGGTGAGATTTATCCAGGAATACAAGGATGTTTCAACATATGTAAATTAACAAATGTGATACACAAAATCAAATAATGTGATATTAACAAAAAGAAGAATAAAATACACACACTCATATTAATAGATGCAGAAAAACATTTGACAAAATTCAACATTTATTTTATGTTAAACACTAACAAAATAGGTATAGAAAGAATGTACGTCAACACAATAAAGGCCAGATATGAAAAGCCCACAGCTAATACTATACTCAACAATGAATAGTCAAAAGCTTTTTCTAATCAGAAGCAAAACAAGGATACCAAGTCTCTCCATTTCTATTCAACACTGTACTGAATGCCCTTGCCAGTACAATGAGAAAAAGGCTTAAAAATAAAAGAAAGGCATCTATATATGAAAGAAAAAAGTAAAATTACCTTTATTTACTGGTGACATGATCCCATATATGTAGAAAATCCTAAATACTGCATTAAAAACTGTTGGAACTGATAAACAAATTCTGTAAGTTATAGGTTGCACAATCATCATACAAATGTTAGTAGCATTTTTATACACTGACAACAAACTAGCCAAATAAATAAATAAATAAAACGAGAAATAATCTAATTTACAGCAACATCAAAGAAATACTTGGAGGTTTTTGTTTGTTTGTTTACTTTCACATAGTCTCAAGCATAATTGATAATAGAATATCTTTAAAATAACTATGATTTAGTAACTTCTCAGATAAAGATATTGTCTGAAAACCACTTGCCAGCCATGTGAATACTATTTGGGCAGTCATATTTAAATATAAATGAGACCAGATATTTACTTTTACTCACCATTCTCGAATTTTCAGAAGCTTTTTTTTTCTTCAAAAGATTTCAGCGGGATTTAAGGACAAGGCTTTTATGAAACATATTAAAAACATGATTTTTAGTTGTTTTAAAAAATGATTTGTCCTACATTCAGTGGTAGTAAACTTGCCTAATACTGAATCAAAAATAAAAACGCATTTTCTGCTGGGCTCGGTGGTTCAGCCTGTAATCCTGCGCCTTTGGGAGGCTGAGGTGAGTGGATTGCCTGAGCCCGCGGGTTCAAGACCCACCTGGGCAGTGAGACCTCATCTCCACAATAAATTAAAAAATCAGCTGGGCGTGGTAGCATGCGCCTGTAATTCCGGCTACTTGGAAGGCTGAGGCGGAAGGATTGCCAGAGCCCGGCAGGTCGAGGCTGCGGTGGCTGAGAGCGGCCACTGCACTCCAGTCTGGGCGACAGAGTGAGACTCCAACTCAAAAAAAACCCCCAAAAACAAAAACAACAACAAAAAACAAAAACAAACAAACAACAATCAAAAAAAGAAAAAAGAGAAAAGAAAAATAATATATTTTAAAGCTCTCCTTAGAACCTGAAAGGAATGACCACGAGATGCAATACACAGAGCAACACAAAAGTGGAAACTCAGACTTGAGCGCTGCTGTCTGTTGGACCCTAGATCTGGGGTCCAGAGGGGAAAAGAGGAAGGGCGCTCTGCTTCCGGCAATAGAAGGAAGGCAAAAGTAAGATGAGATAGTTTAGAAACCATCTAGCCCTGCCACCAGCCTGGAGCCTGCAACGGTTCCAGAAGTCCCTGGAGGTGGCTCCAGGCTCTGTGACAGTGTGCCAGCTGGAGGGTGCACTTTAAACAGGAGGGAGAAGAAGACACAGCAACCTGCAGCAGGAGAGGTACCGGCCGGCCACACACAGGTGCTCACGGGCTGCGAAGTGCCTGCTGAGCCCGAACAGTTGCGGTCAGTTACACCGAAGAAACTGAGTCAAGAGGTTAGACAACTTGCCAGGAGGTGCCACAAACAGCCCTCTCAACAAAACCCTACTGCCCTCCCTAACACACCGCCACCTGGACAGCAGGGAACAGACACCTCATCCTAGGAAGCCAGTGATGATCCGACCCTGTCCTTCCTGCTGCGAGCCCTCCCGAAGCATGCTCCTGGGGGAACAGCAGCTCCTGGTGTCCTGGTGGGGGTACAGGCACTGGGCTTGTTGCTTGAGCAGCTCTGGGGAATCTGTACCCCACTTCCCACGAGGACGCCATGGGTGAGGAACTTGCTCGGAGTTATGCAGTCACGTCTGGCCTCAAAGTCCCTGCTCTCTCAGCACAGCTCGCCCTGGACAGGGCCCCCAAAAGCTGCCTGCAGGAGTTGCCCAGCTGCCTGTGGGTTTCACACCCAGGATCCACTCCAGCCATGACTGTGGAGGTGTGGGATCTCTGCAGAGCGACTCTGAAACCTTTAGGGGGCAGCAGGCCCTTTGGGGAGGCTTGTGAAAACCCAGTCTCCAGGTTCCTCTGCTGAGACCCACCCCGTGGTCTGGGCTGCCTGGCTGTTCCAGGCACTAGAGCTGCTTGTCGTCCACTCTGGATTTGCAAGAGTCAAAATACAGAGCAGTTCAGCCTCCATTTCACTGTGGGCAGCTCCCACACATCAGGATGTATCCCAGTCTCACTCCCAGAGTCTCTGCTGCCCGCTAGACACTGTGGACCGCTTCCACATAGATAATCCAAAACACAAGAGACACTCTCATGTGTCTCCTCGCTGCAAGGAGACTGTTTAAAAACTGGGACGTCAGAGGCAGACATGTTTTCTCAAGAAGCACCGGTGGAGGCTGACATCAGTATGGCAGCCCGGACCTTGGCTGACCCTCCGCCCAGTGAAAGTAACGAGACACATCGAGACATCACTCATAGAGTCCTGGAAACAGTCCTGTGGCGATCAGCAAGGAAGAGACACCT
>NW_007249751.1:32551-66713 GCF_000164805.1 Carlito syrichta | reverse complement strand
CTGCGGTGGCTGAGAGCGGCCACTGCACTCCAGTCTGGGCGACAGAGTGAGACTCCAACTCAAAAAAAACCCCCAAAAAACACATTTTCTAAATGCCTTGAATTTAAAATACAAATTCACTTTTTCTGGTCTACCTCTGTTTATTTTTTATAGGATCATTCTTTCTTTGTGGGTTAATTAGAAATGTGATTGGTTTTGCTGCTGTGATCTGTGCATACCATAGGCCATATTCTCACTGATTTTATTGAGTACTTAACTTCAATAAGACCAGCAAGACACAATTCTTAGTTTCTACTGCAGAATCTCAGTCTCTTTAGTTTGATATTTAGTTAAAATGAGATGATGAGTCCAGTACTCAGGTAGACATTAATTGTGTGCAATCTTTTATTTCTCATAATTTATCATGTTTCTTACTTTTAAATTTCTCTCATATGTCAAGCAGCTGCTTCACTTAATTAGATGTGAAGAAGGCTCATGGGATCCATCTCTCCTGACCCACAGCTGAGTCTCCTTCTTTTCTACCCAAAGCCTCTCTTTAGTGACCTTTTACATGCTAAATAAGCTCCTGTTAATCTCTTGGTGCTGAGATTCAGCCTTGCCTAGGGATATTTGAGTCTCTAAACCTCTTTACCCAACCTTCCAAAAAAACTACGACCCAAAGACTTCTGAGGTAAGGAAGCCAGAAATTCTTTCCAATGAAAAATTATGTATTTCCTATAAAAAATGGATAGCAATGTGTCTGACTAGCTTGTCAGAACTACATTCTAACAAACATATTTTCACCATAGCCAGACACACTTTATGTCTTCATGGCAGATCAAATATCAAAGTTTAATTTCAATCATAAGAAAACACTCATGGAATCTTCAAATGAGAATTCTATGGAAGTTTACTTTTCCCTATAGGACAAGACAGAAGAAATTAGAGTTAATCCATGTAAATAGATCTGCTGGGAAAATCTGGTCACTCTATCTAACCAGGATTATTCTGGTTACTACTGCTGCATAACAAAATACCCTAAAACCTAATGACTTAAAACAGTCTTTTAATTTTGCTCACAATCTTGTTGACCAGAAATTTGAAAAAGATTCATTCATATTACTTGGTTCTATCATGTAAGTACAGTTGAATGTTGGCTTGGGCTTCAGAATTGTGAAAGCCTGACAAATTGGGCATGCAAAATGGCTCACGCAGACTATTAGTTGGCTTTCAGCTAGAAGATCATCTAGGCTGTTGAACTGGAGAGCCTATATGTAGTCTCTTCATTATAGTGGTCTTAGGGTAGTTGGACATTTAATATAGTGACTCAGAGTTCCAAAAGTGAGTGTTCTAGTTCATGAGATGGAGGTTGCATCAACTTTCATGTCAGCTTTAAAGGTCACATAGTATTACTTCTACTGCATTTAGTTGGTTCCATATGAGCCACAGTCCCACTCATATTCAAAGGGCAGGATATTAGACTCTATCTCTCAGGGAAGATGTGGACATTTCTCCTTGTGATCATGCTGAGATCCAAAGCAAGGAAGTCAATCCCTGCAGGAGTAAAGTCAGAGAAAAAGATGTGGGATGGAAGTGTTAGAACCAGGGGCAACAAAATATTACAGTCAGTAGATGAGATATAAAACAAAAGGTGCCAAGAAATGCCAGAAAAGCAACTACTTTTCTTCATCATAACTAAAATAGGCAGCTGGGACTCCAAAAAGCTCGGAGGAAAAGCAGAAACCACATGGATGAAGCTTTTATGTGGGTATTTTTTTCTCTCAGAAAGTATGTGGTCACCAACAGGAAAATATTGATAAGGTTTTAAACTTAAACACTAGAGCAATGACTGTGTTTCCCTTGATTCTGAACATTAAGGGTAAGAAGAAGAAATGAAGGTAGGTCTTCATTGAGTGACCAGTGACATGTTATTCTGAATAGAGGGAGAAAAGGCAGAGCTTGTGAACAAGATTGTCCAATCATGGGGTGATTGGGTTTCATTTGTATTTTCTTTTCAGAGACTTTCAACTCTATGTAGTGTTTCAACTCTTTATGTGAAAAGGAGTGTTTTTTGGTAATGCTTTAGAAACCTTCCTACACTGGGTCACTGCATGGGCCAGAGGGAACCTTTACCCCTTCAAAAGTTAGAGGAAAAGCACGGGCTTCAAATATCACAGATGGAATAAAATTAATGTCTTTTTGAGTGAGACACCATTCTGGATGACCTGCTATCTCATTTTTTTCTTCAAATCAATCCTGACTTGTTAATAGTATCATTCTCTCTTCATGTAGACTTGTCTTTAAAGGACAAATTCTGAGTAAAGTTCACACAGTTAGTACTCTAAATCACAGTTTTAAAAGGTACGTCAAATGCCAATACTTGTCTCCATACTGAACTTCAATGCTTTTTAGGACCCCAATGAATCTCAGAGGAAGTTATTCACCATTAATATTTTGTGTTCTTTTTGGTCTTCCCTAAGGTGCTATTTTAATTTTCTCCCACTCACAAAAGAAACCCCATGATAAAGATAAACAAAGCCTGTGGCATAAGGGAAGCTGTGGACATTTCTCTTTGTGATCATGCTGAGATCCAAAGCAAGGAAGTCAATCCCTGCAGTCAAAGGCGGGCAAAGTCTTAAGACAGTCTGAATCAAAAAGTGCTATTGCTGGACTTCTAAGGCTACAGTTGAGAGACAGAAGAGAACAGCCTTGGACCTTTTTGCAGATATTACTCCCATGTAGAAAAAACAAGCAACAGTGTATGTCAAATGGGACTAACCTAAAGCTCAGTGGATGGAATCATTTTAGGCTTGCAATGGTAGAGAATAAGAGAAAAAATGTTCCGGTGTTCCCTGCATCTCTACTTATATACAGATTTATAGTAACAACAAAATTAAATTCAAAAAAATGGAATTTGATTAAACACTACCAATCATTTTATTCATTCACTAACTTTTAATATTTTTAAAAGTGTGTATTGAATCTCTACTATGTATCAAGCATTGAGAATGTGTTAGTACAGAAAAAAGACATAGTCCTTATTCTCATTAATAATCTACTTGAAAAGCCATATAATACACAATTTTAAAAAACTAAATTGCTAAAAAAATACCAATTTGATTAATACCATGAGGAAATTCATAGAGTACAATGACAAGAATAACATAACCTACTCAGAAGGGTCAGCAACAAACATCTTGCTGTGAGGCTGTTATCTGAGGTACATGAGGGGTCATAAGAAGGGTAAACTAGGCAAGGAAACTAGGTCTACGGAGATGAAAGTTCAAAGAAGGGATGGGTGTATAGCCTTTCAAGAACTAAAAAAAAAGTATTTGCACTGGATCATGAAGCTCAAGGAGGAGGATGATAAGGGTGTGCTTGAGCACATAGACTAGGGTTAGGGAAATATGCAAAATTTTGAATTTATCCTCAGTGCTGTTAGAGATTCCTTGAGAAGAAAGTGACATGATCTGATTTACATTTAAATAGCCATTCGTGGATAAGATGGGTATTTGATCTTCAGCATTTTTCTGAGGGCTTAAATAATAATGAAATGTACTGGAGTTCTTTCTTAGAGAGTCAATGGAAGAATCTCATCTATTTCCTTTTGTTTCTTCTATAGCCATGAGACTTCTGATGAACAAGATAATAGGAAAATAAATCAGTGAACTCAAGTTCTGATGAATGGCTCTGCTGTAACCAGAGCTAGTTCAACTAGCTGGAATGGTGGTATCTCCTTAAAACAGATGATAGTGAGCTGAGCTCAGAAAAGTGGGGCTGATAGAAAAAAAAGACAGGGAGTTGGAGAGGGGAGAATATCCAAATTCTAACTCCAGGACTGAGTTGAGGCTTGGTTGGGTCAATATATGAGAAGTATGATCTGTGGAGGATGTTATTTATTCAATGAGGGGACAGTTCTTAGTGCTACATGGATTGAATCCAGAGAGAGCTATATTGATGCATTTGGTGTCAGGTGTAAGATTCATTCTTTAATGGGAAAAGCTGGCAAGGTCAATAGACCACTGGGTAAATTAATATTCAGGACAGAATGTCTAGTCCGTAAATGCTACAATGGGCAAGTGAGGCAGAAGACCATTCTTGTAGATGGATTCCTTCTGTCATGGTTTTGGTTTTGAGGTAGCAATAACACTGAGTCCAATGGGACAGTTGGCTCCTTGAACTCAGCAGTCACAGATGTGAAGGCTGAGGATCACTTTCTGCTCAACTGATTGGTGAGGAGGAAGCTTCTTCTTTACTTTTAGGTCAGGGTCTACTTGGCTTAAGCCTGGGCCCAGAAAGAGTCTGAAGGTGGTGAGGTTAACCTTGCTGATGGTTGAATGGGGTTGACAGGAGTTGGAAGTGGTCCTCAATATTTTTTAACAACTTTTTCTCCCTTCCCCTGACAATTCTCTTTTCCTTCCCATCTTTCCTCCTGCTCTACTTCCTCTAACTCTTCCTTTTTTCTTTAGTACTGCTCCCTGTCCCAAACAGAGATGCAAAGATGACACTTTGATTTTTTATGTAGATATATATGCCCTTTATTTATTCTGTTAAATTTTTAAATCAACTACAGAATTAGACATTTGAATGGAGACATTAAGGCTAAAGATGGCTCCTGGGAACAGAGTTTACTATTGGCTCAGAAAGCCACCTTACAACTAACAGGTAGATAGAGTCTCAAGGTCTGCAGGAGGTCTGTTTAGGGATCTGTGGGTGAGAACATTCATGACTCACTAATGACATGGAATATTTTTCCTTAGCAACTTTGTCTTAAGGAGTCACCACTGAGACTCAGAAGAATGTCCCCTCAGCAGTTATGCTTATGAAGTCCAAGATCAAGCTGGGTGAGAGGACCCTAGGTGAGAGTAACCCATGCAAAGTCAGGATTAGTATATATTCTAGACTAGAGGTTGGTTAAATTTGGGGCTAGGAAACAAATAGGGCCTGGGTTAGTGATCAAGTTGTAGGTAGAGTTGGGGAATACTCTAGATCTGGGTCTTAGCTGTTCTGTGGCTTGCTAAAGGTTCATTCTTCTTAAACATGGCATCAGTATGCTGCAAAGGTGAAAGGTTAGTCTGGGTTAAAATCCTCAAGGCTGTGGGATCCAGCAACTTTTGACAACAGGACACTAATTTTCCTCTCTCTGAGCTCAGAAGGAGTCCCAAAGTATGCTTGTTTTTGCTTACCTCATGTGTTTTAAAGTATCAGGAAAAATGTCCCCTGGAGTGACAGAGTGAAGGCAGTCTTTTTAAAAATTATATAGTGGCAGGGAAAAATAATGACAATTCTGGGTGATTCAGTGAGATGTAGATATTTCATGGACTATTTCCAGCTTGCGATTGATTGATTTTTGCCATAAGGTACAATAGTTCTCACTGCTCTATATGTCTGGGGTAAATTCTGGACTGGGAGCAGTATGGCAATGATATGTCATTGTGAAACCTCAGTTCCTTAGCAGGGATCTTCCTGTGCACCAGAAGGCAACAATTCATCCATAGGCTGGACATAATGCCACAAGGTACAACCAATGCAATAATCCATGAGATAGTTGTATGTCCTTTTCAAAATGTCCTGTCCTCTATTTGCTCACAAAAGTGAAGGATGATACTAAAGTACAGAGAAGCCCTCTGAAATCATAATAGCTACAACAAAGAGATCTCTAACAACCAAAGTCTTCACTGGGGTGGCAGAACCATCTGATCTACTATGCCTAAGTTCAGGGGAGCAATGATAGCACAGTAAGGGACAGGATGGAGACCAAAACCCAGTACACTTTTCATCCCATCATATGGGAGGAAGCTGAAACACAGAATATTTCTGAGTATCTTTAGCTAACAGTAGTTTCACTAGACAACAGTTTCAAAGGTCACAGACTCAAATGACTCCAAAAAATGGGACAGCAGTGAGACAATAAGTAGTGGCAGGAGTTTGGGCAACTGGAAGATATGTTAATCGGAAATCTAATAATCTGGCATTAATTTCTGGCCAATCATTACCATATTAAAATATGAGACCAGTATTAACAGATTTTTCAAGGTTTAAGGGAAATCATGCAATCAGAATTTAAAAGGAATGTCTTTTTAAAAGTTGTGTATTTAAAAAAAAAACACTGTGTGGACAAAACCTAACACATCTGTAGTGCTGCACCTCTCCTGGGGGTTGTCATGTGTAACCTGGAGGTGTGCAAAGATAATGGTTATGTATGGTAGTTCTGCTCACTCTAATCCAATCTAATTCTCTGTGGGACTCTAAGTCTGCTGGTAAGAATAGCAACAAAGTGAGTTTTATGCACAGCAAATGAGATTGTGAATAGATGACCTGGCTCTAAACTCCTTCAATACTAGAATAATGTGACAGTTTCTCATCCCTGGAGGTAACTCTATGTGACTACAGTGTTTCATCCCTGGGGCTTCAGGGACTAATACATCTTGCAATATCTGAGCATTCGCAGAATCTTTGCTTCAGAATTTACTAACAACCACATATGATGAGTACAATCTTGTGCGTTTTCTATACTCTTCTCATAATCTGATCAAATCTCCCATATCCAGCGACCAGGGCTATAATTGCGGCTGACAGATGATTCAGCTTTAAGATGGAGTTTTGACAGCTGGGAAAGGACCAAGCAGAAGTTCTATGCAGGGACAGCAGCATAGAAAACAAAGGTAGATGTCACACTGGAGCCCCAGATGAAGGCTTCAATCTCTATAGGCTACCCAAAACAGCTCTTGATTTTACTGATTCATCCCAACTCACTGCTTTGAGAAAATGCCTCTAAATATTTTATGGGCAGCTCAGCCCTTCTCAGAGCCTCCACAGGAAGTGCATATTCTTCCTCCTTGTCTCATTAATTCACAAAATGTACTTTGTTTCACTTGATGGAAAATTCCTTTGTTGGAAAAGGAGGAGAGACATCGTTGTACAGAGAGCAGAATGCAAAGTATTATTCCAACCCCCGTTTGAGGGCAGCCAGACTCAGGGAATGGCCTGAAGAAAGTGTGGGTAGCAGGATTCCAGTCCCCCACTTCTGCTCAGCCCTCTGTGATCCAAAATAAGATGGTGACCATCTTCCTAGGACAGAGACCCCTGAATGCCCAAAGGCTATGAATTGGTGCTATGGAAATCTCAAGTCAAATCTCTAAAAATCTCCTTAGTAAGAAGGCCCGTGGGAGACGAACACACACACACACACACACACACACACACACACACACACACACACACACACACAAAGGGGGGAGAGAGAGAGAGAGAGAGAGAGAGAGAACTCATGATTTGTAGCACTGCTGGTGAGATGCTTTGCTTGGTTTAGTGTTTGGTGGAACTATCCTTTAATCTTGAAATAGCAGAATAGAAGGGTCCTGGCATAAACTCTAGTTATTGCTCCTCTGTTATGCAGCTAAAAGATTGTTAGACTTAAGTCCCCATCTACTTTATTTCCCTGACACAGCACCTGGGCTCAGGTTAGGATACAAAGCCCATTAGCTAGCTCCCTGAGTCCCTTCTTTCTTCAGTCTTTCTTAGAATGAGCAAGAGCTTGTGGTAAGTTTGAAAATTATAACCAATGCATTTTGAATGTGTGTTGGCATCACTGACCCTAACTCACATTATGAAAAAGAAATGAGTCCACATTATAAGTTTGCTAAGGATCTCGATTGGTCCCTCTCCCTGTCTGCTTCAGACCAAAGGGAGGACCATCTCTGAAGAATTCCTGACCAGGACAAGTAATCCCTGACCAGGACAATTTTCCTTCTAGGAAAATTAGGAGCACAAAACCACAGAAACATCTATGGAACAGTGAATCCCCTCTCCCTTACTATATAGGCCAATGTAGATTACATTATGCTGCAAAACACATGTCCCCCATATCTCAGCGGCTTACAACACAAAAGCATTTATTTCTCACTCATATTCTATGTCATTAATGGTTGGAGGATACTTATGTCCCACATCTCTCTGCTCCAGAACCAAAGATGAAGGATCAGCTCCTGACTTGGAAAATAGCTTCTCAAGCTTCAGTGTATGAGTTGGCATAAGTCACTAATATTTTATTAGCAAAAGCAAGTCACCAGGTCAAATCTAAATCACTGGGAAGGGGAGACACAAAACTCTTGTATGAAGGTGTAGCTAATACTTGGGAAAGATACTATACTATTCCACTTATTCTCTGAGGGTATGCATTGTCTTGGGAAAAGGAAGCATAAAGTTCAGAGAAACCATCTATTTATTAATTTAACTACCATTAATTGAATATCTACCATATGACAGACACTGCGAGGAATAGAACAGATTTCTACTCTTAGGAAGCTTATATTTAAGAAAGGAGTCAGAAAACAAACAAACAAAAGCCCTTGTAAATATATGGTATATTTATCATTAGTTCTCTGCAAAATAATACAGCAAAGTAAGAGGGAAAGAAAGTATCAAGGTATGTCTATGTGCATATGTGATACTTTTTATAGGACTAGGAATTCATGGACTATCTGTATGGCATGATCATAGCGACATTTTGAAAAGTCACTCTGGCTGCTGTGAACAGCAGCAGAAACAATAGGACAAGGTTGGGAATCTTGCAGTAATTCAAGTTAGAGCCAGTGATGATTTGGCCCAGGTTGTTGGTATTGGTAGGCAGAGTTTGAGAAGCAATCAGATTCTGAGTATATTTTGAAAATAGATAGCAGGTTGGCTTATGGGTTAGATGTGAGAAGTATAAGAAAAAAATAATTTAAAGATGTCTTGAATATTTTGTCATGAGTAACTAGAACAGATACACTGCATTTGTTGAGGTGGTGAACTGAAAGAAGGAAGATTTTGAGGTGAGGGGTCCAGGGCTACCAGGAGTTCAGCCTTGGCCATGTGAAATTTGAGGTGCCTGTTAGACATTGGAATGGAGAAGTCATACAGGTAGTTGTAACTTTGGAGATCAGAAAAAAGTTTAGGCAGAAGGTTTAAATTTTAGAGTATCAGCTGTTTGATATTTAAAGCCATGAGGTCAGGTGAGCTGATTCAGGTATGGTGTGGGCAGAGAAATGGATTGGAGTTAGGGCCTTGAGAGATAAACTACTGAAGTAAACATCTCCACTCCAGTGTCTAACAGGTACCTCAAATTTCATATGGCCAAGGCTGAATTCCTGGTTGTCCTGCATCCCTCACCTCAAAATCTTCCTTCTTGCAGCTTACCACCTCAACAAATGCAGTGTATCTGTTCTAGTTACTCATGACAAAATATCCAAGACATCTTTAAATTATCTTTTTCTTATACTTCTCACATCTAACCTAGCTAAAAAAAAGTAAAACCAAGAGAGACGTGTCATGGAAGCCAGACAAAGAGGATACTACAAGAAAGAGAGAATGACTAATGGTACTCGATATGACTAGAGAAAACTGAGCTCAGGCCAAGGTGGCACAGAAAGCTGCGGAGAGAGGATTTCTAAGGGAAGAAGTGGCACAAGGTCGCTGTCTTTCTGAATCCTCTCAGTTATAGTCACTGAGGATTCTCAGTTTGCAAACTGAGCATACCCAAGCCCTTGTTAACCCTGAATTGCAGGCTATCAGCTAGCTCAGTCCCTTCAGCTTGTGGAGTCTGGAGTCTCTTTTGGACTGCTGGATTTCAGACACTCACTAATCCGCTGAGCAACATTTGTTTAATCACATGTAATCCACATAAAACTGGCCCAAATACAGGGAGTTGCATTCACAAGTACAACCAGTGTTACATCCAAAGAGCATTGACAAGCAACTGAATTATTTATAGAGGGCTCTTTAAGAAGCACTAAATGGGGATTACTCACTAACCTAAAGTCAGAATTTTGAAATCTTTTTCCTGAGTCTCTCTCCTACCCTTTCACTTAAAAGACGCTGAAGCTGCTGCTCAATTTCTGCCTCATATCTACAAGCTCCTGTAAACTCTTGGTAAACATGCCCTAGGCTGGCTCTTTACTCTCACCTCATCTCTTTCTGTCTCTTTGGATCTATTGTCTGTTTTATTTTGTTTTATTTTTCCTATCATGCATAGCTTCCTGCCCTTTCTAATGTAGATTAACTTGGCTTTCCTGGTAGTCTTTCAATTCTCTTCTCTACTATTACCACAATCATTAAAGCAAAGGCCAGAAGGCTGGCCAGGCAAAACCAGAAATCTTTGTAAAAGGAAAGGAAAAAAGGGAAACAATGCACAGTTATTCCTTACAGTGTGCCTGCCTGCTCCACATGTGATGTGATGAGACTTCTGCTTAGAATTGCATGTGCCATCAACTTCCCCCTTGAATCAGAAGCCTGCCCAAGAGTCACTCAGTGGTAGTCCTGAACATGCCTCTCTCTGGGTGCCCATGTCTGCCCAGGTTCATAGAGGCATCACTACCTAAATGTATGGTTCATCCTCCTAATCTCTACCACTGCTAAGGAGTTAGACTCAGCTTCTGACTAGACCTGTTTTTCTTCCCTTCTGGGCTATGTGGGTTGATTCTCCTTTTTGAGGATTTGTCAAAAGCAAAAATAACAATCTCAACTGCCTGTCACTTAAACAAGAGGAGATTTATTAGATTTATGAGAAGGTGAATAGTGCAAGAGAGAGAGAAACACAGGGTTAACTTCAGGTCAAGCGGTCTCAACTCCAATACAGTAAGGTCTTCCCCAAAATCATTTTTTGGCTTCTGTGGCTGGCTTGCTGGGCCCAGGACTTGATTCCCAGAAAACAGCCAGGAAAGAGAAGCAGAGACTCACAGAAAAGCAGAGCTGCAGCCCTGAGTGACAATTCGGTTCTCTGTGTGTTAGTGTCAGAGCTTTTGTGGGATAAGGGGCTGCAACTCAAAATGGCAGCTGCCTTCTCCTACCTGCGCTGTATGTGGTCTGTTCAGGGGTGGGGTGGGGGAAGGATGATTACCTCTGCTCCTTCTATTAACTTCCAGCACATGGTAGGGGTAAAGTCAGTTTTCAACTGGAATTAATGAAGTAAGGGGCAAGGGGGGCTGGTAATTCCTGTTGCCACCTTAGATCCCTATGAGAACTGAAAGTGCAATCCAAGTAGCAATTCAAGCATTTTTAATATCTCCTTTAACACAGAATCCTATATCCCCTTGGACTGAAAACAACAGCATTTCCATGGTTACAGAGACTTATTTTCTAGGAAAAAATGCAAGATGTTCTAAAATGAGTGATGAGAAGAAAAGAGTAAGTTTGAGCATGTGCGTATTATGTGTGTATGTGTGTGTGTGAGATAGACTATATGTTTTGTTCTGTGTGTGTGTGTGTATGTGTGTGTGAAAAAGACAGAGACAGAGACAGAGAGAGACAATGTATGATCTGTTCTTACACACCCTGACCCTTTCCAGTATTCTATTTCAAAGAAGAATTGTGCTCATCCTTACAAGACAGCAAGCTCCATGAAAGTAGGCAATATGTTTATTCTACTCGCTATTGTGACCTCAGAGATCCTGCCATAGTTATATCACTATAGTGCCATCTGCTTGAATGAACACTTCCCTGCCCTCTGGTTGGACTTCATCCACTATATTAGATGCTCACAGACAATGCAATGTCAGAGCTGAATTTGAATTTGCCACACCTGTGATGCCTGGATGTTAACCATTTCCCTGACTCCATAAAGGGTAACTTGAAGCAACTCAGTTGCCTTAGCTCATGACCCACTTCTTTCCACCTTTATTCCTCTTCTCCCTTAGCAATAGTTTGAGCAAGAAGTATAAAAATAATAAAATTAGAAGAGTGTGTAGATACCTGTTCTGAAAGATCTCAGCATTCAAAATAAAGAACAAACTGTGCTGGACTCTGAGTATCTCTTTCCTGTGATAACCACATATCAGACCCCCAAAGTCACTCCTGACTATCTCTGTTGGTATCATATGGACTGGAATAGGGTGGTAGCAAGGGCATGAGAGGTCAAGGTGTTTTCCAAGAACAGGTAACAAGGTTATTTCCTTACCTGGGAGTCAATGTTGATGGGGAGTAAAGATGGACAATAAAAACTGTTCACCAGGGGACATAGGGAAGCTTTCCCAGAAGTTTCACAGCATGTCTTTGAAAGATGCAACAAATACCAGAGGAGCATATAGTCAAGTATTAGAAATACAGAGGTGAAGACTGAACTGTTCAAGAAGTTCTGCTGGTCACCCAGGTCTTTTTTTGAACACTGTTTATCTGCTTTGACCTGCTACTAATCTCATTATTTTAAGCAGTTATATAGAATTCATTGTGTGATTATTCTTTAGCTTGTTTAGCATTTTTTTTATGAAAAAGCATTTATATCATTACTCTTTTGTTATTACTGTTACAAATGATGCTAAAATATGCATATGGCATTGCAAGTTATGCTCTTGTTTCTTTGGATAGATTCCCAAAATTTGAATTTATCCATAGAAGAAGGCATTTAAAATTTTGATGGATAGTGCAAAGTTGCAATCTGGAAACTTTGTAGCAATTTAAAGCCTATGGACCAATAAGTGAAAGACCTTCATTAGAATTACAAACATACATGACAATCAATATCTAATTAATTGAATTCATGTTTATAAATAAATAAAGTATAATAGTTTTTCATAACTTATTAATTCTTGGTATATCTTTTTGTAAACATTTTAATATATTTTGATCCTTTTTCTTATTAAAGTGATATTGGTATTTTTTTATTTGCAAAAATGATTTGTATATTATGTGTGAGGAATTTATCTGTTTTTGCTTTGCAAAGTATTTCTAATATAGAAATCATGTATGTTTTCCACACCATAGTTTTTCATCAATTTGTACAATGCCCAGCTCACAGTGGGTACTCAATAAATATGTACTAAAAAAATTAAAAGTTGTACAGTTATGTGGAAGCTGCAAATGCAAAATCTCTTGTCTGGTTTGCCAACTTTTCAGTATTGACATACGAGTTAATGATTATCTCTTTGTCCACTTAAGTCTCAAGAGTATATCTTATTTCATCCTTAGACAATGACAATTCCTCTTTGGTAAAACTTCAATCTTTTCCTAGTACATGCATCTCAGATCACCCATGGACCTCTTCCTGGTGTAAGCAAAACTCTTCCTCTGAAGTCTATTGACCAGGAATAATTATTGTCTAAGGAATTGTCTTCAGTAATAAAATGCAAAGTTACTTGTATGTTTCTGCTGTGTTTCATTATTTGATTCATTCCTTGGTATCCCCTTTTTTGGAGGGACATGGCTCATCTTGGCCCTGATAGAAACAGGGTTATGTTTCTTACCTAAAACCTGAAATATAACAGTGATTTGAACAAATAAATAAGATATCTGATGTTATTTCATTTGAGTTTAGATTATCATCTGTGACTTCCTCCAATTATTTTCATGTTGTCTCATTTGAGTGAGATGTTCTCTTCTTAGACAGGGGTAATTTTCCAAAAGTTTATTTAACTTGAGCAAAATATAATAATTACAACTTATATGTAACAATTCTACTCTTCTTAACAACCCCAACCACTAAGAAAGACCTTGACACAAACAAATGTGAAATGTCATGTTATTCAATGAGAGAGTTAAATATTTAAAGGTAATCTTACCCTCTTTCTAACATTCCTAGGTATCATCTTCTGTCCAGAGACATTGCTCATATTGGCATTGATAGAAACAGGATTATGTCTTTTACCTGATGCCTGAAATGTAACAGCACACCTATGCTGTAATATGTTAAGCACTGTGCTAAACACTGAATCTCCTAGTACTAATTCCCACTCCAGAGCACTCACGGTGAATGAACAAAAGTATTATCTCTTCCCACCCAAAATAGCATGCAAAACACTTGACCTACATGGTTACTGTGTGATAGTAGGCAAAATAAAAATACATTTCTAAGAATACATACCTTCTCAGTGGGTTGCTTACTAAAAAGTGTAAAGGTTTTGATTCATTTTTTTCACATAACATATTACACTCAACCTCCAAGGGATAAGAGTTGAGTTTCCTCAGTGGACTGGGAAAATGAACATTGTAGGGACACTAGAAACTTTTTCTTCCTATTAAACAGACAAATTCAATATCCATTGCAGAAAAAGTCAAATATCTTTACAAAGTTTCCATTAATTTCAATTCATTGAGACAGTCTTACATATCCAATATATGCCTAGAAATGAACAGAATAAAGGAAGACATAAATGTTTTGCCTTGGAAAAAATGGGTCCCAATTGAGGAGAATATTACATTAAAAAGCATGTAGAAATGATGCTAGGTTCAATTCAATTGAGCTCAAGAACCAAGTTTTTAGCATATAATGCTTGCAAATCACTGTGGAATATAAAATAAAGCAAACAGTCTCTTGTATGCTGGAAGTTTACCATTAAATTGCGAAGTGTGTATATGGTCAGTAAATGCCTAGGAAGTTCACGGACCTGATAAGCTTCTTCAGCGGGGAGGGGACATGAGCATATGACAGTGTGGGATTCCTTCCATTGAACTAATGGAGGCATTCCAAACTCTGTAAGCCTCAGTTTCCTTGAGTGGAATAATCTTTTCAATTTCCAAGTGCATCAATGGATATAAAAGCATCATGCCACTGCAAAGAGAAAGATGTTGTTGTTACAGGAGTCCATGCAACATTTTTATTCAAGGTAACAGGTTGAGCAAGAGGTATAGGATGTCTGGATACTGTCTTTAACACTCTTAGATTAATAGCAGAGGATTATTATCCTATTCTACTATTTGGTCTCCTAGGGCTGATCCTTCCCGTCTGCTCACAATTTGGCTGTATTTTTGGGACTAGATCTCTATGACTTGAAACAGGTAAAAAACAGGAACTCAGAAACCTGAGAGTGACTTCTCAACAAAGACAGGAACTGTACAACATGTTAGGTGAGAAAACTCATGACGAGAAGCTTTCACAGCATGAATACATTGAGCAGAAGTAGGTATCAAGACCTTTGGGAAAACTGCTTGGCTGAAGGAGGTCGGAACTGAAGTTATATTTTCTAGTTAGAAAATGTAAATGATCATGAATTCTACATTTTTTTCTAAATCTATCACTGCTTTGGTTCTTTGGACCTAAACATCTTTGGAATGAGTGAAGCTCAGAGTATTTCAAAAGTATGCTACGTTTTTATTTGAGCCCAGGTATGATCTGATATTATGAAATATTTTACTTCTAACAACGAAACCAATTAAGCAACCACTTACGAACTTTACTCTTGGAAGAATAAGTCATTAAACTCAAATACGAATCCTTCCTGAACTCTTCACCTAGGAAAAGGAATGGCTCAGGGTTAAGACTGAGAGGGGTCTAGAAAGTAGAGCTATCCACACAATGAGGCAAACCTGAGATGATTCTACTTCTTAGGATATCATGAAAATCATTGGAAACCATTTAGGAAGGAGGTGAAACAGAAGAATAGACTCATGAGCTGTGAGAGAATCTACTTGAGTTAAGTATTGTCATACAAAGGAGAACCCTCCAAATTGAATTATTTTTTGGAGGGTGGGCATCTTGTTGTACAGGCTCCTCCCGCTAGGTAAGTGTTCTAGAAACCCCCTGGCATCAGTATACCAGCTAGTATTGTTTGAGAGGCTGCATTTGGCTTCAGTGAATTTTTTTTTTTTTTTGAGATTCTTTCAATGTGTTTTCCCATTTAATTATGGGTGATTTACGAGCACACCTGCCCACACCACTGTGATTGTTCAGCAGTTTTTTTTTTTTAATCAGAAACAGCATAACCCACATGCCCTACCCTCCCTATTCACTCAATCTCATCCCAAGTGACTTTTTTGTTTGTTTGTTTCCCTTGATGAAAAAAGTTCTCAACGGGAAGCGTTTTGCTGATGTGGAAAAGGTGAAACAAAAAAAAGGCAGAAGCACTAAAAGGCATCAGAACTGATGAATTCAAAAATGGTTTTGAGCAATGTAAAAAGTGTCTTGATGGGGAGTATTGCATCAAACAGAGTATTTTGAAGATGATTGAAAAAATTTTTCAATTTTTTTGGGTCCCCCATCTCGTGCATCTTAGAACCTGGCTATGGCCATGGAGCATGGCTGATTCTTGGCTCTGACTTCTGATCTTGCCATATCTAATTTACCTTTCATTTTCCTGACTCTAGGAAGACAGTTTTTAAGATGACATTAAGGTATGGAGGAAGGCATTGGGAAAATCTGCAGTCACAGCATATTTATAATTTAGGGGGGAATCCATGCATTATGCAAAATGATTCTGTTCTTTCCAAACCAGAGTTGATGAATGACAGCAGAAGGCTTCCCTGTGGTTCTTCTGGGGAACAGAAAAGAGAATCAGTAAAGACAGGTGACAGAGAGGGACACAAGTCCCATCCCTAAGCTTCTGCCACTTACTTTTTTGTCTGTCCATCCTCTCCTTTGAGGGAACACAAATAACATGTGGGCATGGCTAGCTGGACTCTGGAGTTGTAATGGAAAATGGAATATCTTTCATCTTTAGTTATTATTAAAAGACCAGAAAGCAAATACTAAATGTATATTGTTTGAAGATCATAGGGTTTAATTCTGGCAGGCAATTCTAAATATGGCTATCAGACAAGGAGGGTGGAGCTACCATGAAAGTGGTGTTCATGGAAAAATATTGGAAGTCTAGTAAGGAGAAAAGTGGGTCTTAGAGAGTAAAGTATGTTAATAGTAAGGGAAAAGGATTTAGGATAGGCAAATAAAAGGTGGTTGCAGAATTCAATTATCTAAGATTCCATGTGCCTGCTTGATTTGTGATTGCATGGGTTTGTAAGAGCTGAGTGCGTTCATTCAAATGGCTGGGTCAGAGGGCGCCTTACTTCCCACTATTAAAGGCCCATGTCTTTCTTGCCCCGGTGGTGCCAGTTGAAGACTTTGGCTGTCATTTTATAGGAGTAAGTTCAAAAATAGGGGGACAAACTCCAACAATGATATGTAAAACTCAAGTCCACTGCTTGTTTCTGATCACCTCTGACCTCCCAACAATTTATATTTAGAAATATGAGTTGTGTGCTTATCTCTCTGCATGTCCATCTGGCTTGACTTGGCTGCTGCTCCTGCCACGCTGGACTCAGAACTACTGCCTCCAGAGTTCATGGCCTAACATAGACAGATTCCTTTAGATCAGAGACAGGGACACAAATATACAAATGTCCAAAGCTCAGGATAATATGAGGCTTAGAAGGACATGTTATTCATCTTAGAAAAACATTCTATGTTGGAAACTACATTCCTCAACCTCATGGGCTCCAACCCATTCCTCTGTCTCCCAACATGGATTCTCAGATCCCACCATTTAGTCCACTTTAAGTGAGCATTGCTTCAAAGTCTCTGGGTTTCTTTGTTAATCCTAGACGATGATAGCCAGGCCTCTTTCTGCCTGTGACAAGCACAATCTTTACTCTAAAGGGGGCTGTCTCAGATAGAGTTAGAACCTTTGGACTTTTTCAACATATTGGAGTCCTTTTCCTGGGCTGTGGCCCTAAGTCCTAATCCTTTCCTTTTGACCCATTGAGTCTGCCTAAAGTGCCTTCCAGACAAACTTGGTGATAAGAGTATGATCCTCTTTGCAGACTTGTTTTGTTTTGAGCCTAGACAGACATCTGGGACAGATCAACTTTCCGTTTCTAGAAATGACATAATCTCTGCTCCATCCTAATTAAGTCAGTCCCTTTTTTTTCTCTCCTTGCTTGATGGCTCTTATCCCATCTCTTCTATTCCATTCATGGCTCATCACAGTCTAGCCTTCTTTCCCCCAACCTCACAGAATGCTATTCTTAAGCCACTAGCCTTGTACATAGACAGGCAGCTGAGACCTACAGTGTTTGACATGGTGACCTGCCCTGCTATTAAGACTCTCTCACCCTTTTCTTCTCTTTTCTTTTCTTCTTTTTTTAGTTGAATAAATCAATACAATGTATTTGTTAGAAATTATAACAAGTAAAAAGTTAATGGCAGTCTGGAAGAATATTTGCAACATTTATAGTGGACAAATTTTAATATCCTTTTCTAAATGGCAAACTTTGTTTAAAAAATTAAGAATAGGCAATTGTATACAGTCCTGGGTGCTCTTCTGTGGCCTTCATAGGTCTCTTTTCCTCCGTTCACCCCCAACATCAACCACTGTCAGCATTTTTCAATTTCCTTCTTGTCAGTTGGCCTAAGGCCAGTATAACATGCTGATTAAGTGTCTCTGCTATGACATCCAACTATTTGGGTGTGAATCCCAGGTTGGTCACTACTACTATTGAACAAATTTGAAACCTCTTTGTGAATCAGTTTGCCCATTTACAGGAGAAACAACTATAGTACTTATCTTACAGTGTTGTTGTAAGAATTAAATAAGTATATGTACGTAAGGTGACAATACTTGGTCACACAGTAAACAGCCAATACATGTAATTCTGGTCTGATTATTAGTCTCTCATCTTTTTAAAGAGCTTTAACTACCTGCTCTACACTCTTGAGTCCCAAATCTATTTTAGTAACTCAAAACTCACACTTTAGTTCCAAACCATATTTCCATATTCCATATTCTTTGATATGCCAGAGAAACGTACAAATCAGCATGTTCAAAGCTAAACTCATTAACTGCTAGCTAAAACCAGTTTCTTTCCCTGCATTCCACATCTGGGTTAATGATACTGCCATCCTCTGGGTTGTCATAATTGGAATTCTCAGAGTCCTTATCTGTTACTTCCTCTCTCTCACCTTCTACAATTTTGAACCAAGCTCTGATTATTCATCTTTCAAAATAGTTCTTAAATCCTTTTATAATCCTTCCTTAATGTCAAAACTTCAATTCAATCCTGTATCGTCTCTCACTGAGTATTACAATAATTTTCTTTCTCCAATTTTACTCCTTTCTCTAAATCTTTTTTTAAAAACACAATTATGTTTTATTCTCGTTCTTAAAAAGTAAACAAATAAAGAAATAGCAACAACACAAGTACCTCCATGAGCTTTTCAATACCTAAAGGGAGAGATTGTATCTTACATTCTTCTATCTCCTAAAACTACCCCTAGCTACTTTGAACTCCCATTTGCTACTTTTCATCTAAGTATCTGAATCTCTGGTACTGAAAAAGTCTTGTGATTTTTGTAAGTCATACCCTTTTATCCTCTTACTTTTTTTTTTTTTTTTGCAATTATTTCTCCTTTTTTCCTATTTGACAAATATCTTACTTAGATTTAAGGTCCTGGACAACTCCTGCAGCCTACCTGCCAACACCCAAGGCAGACATACCAGTCCTTTTCTGAGTTTTGTCTGCTCTTGATATAGACTTTCATACTGAACTTGTAACAATGCAATGTTAATTATTTCAGTCTCTCTCTCTCTTAGCTGTGAGTTCTTAATGACCATTCATCCTATGCATCTGACATGACTCCTGGCACATATTAACACTGAGTATTTATTGACTGCAATTTTAAAGAATCTCTCTTCCTCTTGCCAGTTCCCTGACAGGCCAGCAAGATCTGGAGCCTCTTCCTTTTCGATCCAGTCAATTCTTGGTTTCTACCGAATTTCTGTGTGCTGGCAGTTGGTCCTCTCAGTTCATCTGGCATTGTCACCATGATGGACAATTATCTTGGAGCAAGCAAATTTGCCTACAGCCTATCTGAGTAAAGCTAACTTGGTTAATGAAAACTTTCCTACTGATACTCACCTAAAGTGCATACTTATACAATTCAATGTATCTTATGGAATATATACTTACACTTGTCCGGACAAGTGCCTATATCCCTTTAGAAATATTTTTGGACCGTTATTTTGTCTAATTTTGAGTATTTCAAGTATTATTTTTAGATTCAGAGATCTTTCATTTATGAATTTTACATTACATCATATACGATTCATCAAATGTATTTCTTTTGGTGTTCTGGCCTACATTTTGCTGTTTGGAGGCTATTTTAAGAGACTTTGTGCACTATGTGAACTTATGAAGCAAATCAGCTGTTACCCAATTTGCTATTTTAGTGGGGCGTTATACTTTGACGGTATGAATAAAATGCATTTAGTTTAGTTCCATTTCTACATTTTAATAACAACCTATGTTATAAAGTAATACTTAAAAATAGCTAGGCAACCCCATTGGGTCCCCTCCCACTGCAAGAGCTTTTCTCTCCTCTCAATAAATCCGGCTTTCTCAAAACAAACAAACAAAAAATAGCTGAAGTCACAAATTACAACAATTTAGTCTGACACTTAAAATTTTATGTTATTGCTTTGACTATCAAAATAGTATATGATCAAGCAAAATTTTGAAAGTGTTATTATATGAGAAAAAACTTTCTCAGTTATTTAAAAAATCTATAATATTAAGATATATACTTTCCAGTCTTTCCATGATTAATGTTGCAATTTTTATTTGATATTTATATTATTTAATATTATTTTTATTATATATGCATGTTTGTTTATTTAACATTATGTTGATACAAACATTAATAAGATATTTGAGCTATGAGTTAGGTTCACTGTGTAGTTGCAGCTCACATTCACTGTCCAACAGTACTCCATCTTATAAATATTTTGGAATCTATTCTATTATTGGCTAATATTCCTTTTTGTTAAAAAGAAAGATTTATTTTATGAATATTAAAAATGACCAAACATATTTGTGGAGAGTAAAAGAGAGCCAGAGAATGAACTGCAGTATCAAAGTGTATAATTATTTCTAAATGCATAGGTCAGAGAACACACTTATTTTAATCCTTTCAGTTGATATAATATTATTTTCTAAATAGCATTCCACAAGTACAAAATATACTGGTTGTTCCACAAGTTTTCAACATTTGCTGTTTTGAAGGGTAAAATCCAATGTAATTATGATTGATTATATTTCGTATAATTGATACAAGATCAACTGCACATAAAATATATAATTAATAAGTTTTATAAACATACACACTCTTAAAACTGTCAACATGATACTAAATGTATCCATCAACCCCCCAAATTTTCTCATGCCCCATGATAATTTCTCCCCAATGGCCCTCCCACCCTGCCTCTCCATCCCAAAGCAACCGTTGATCATTTACAGATTAGTGGACATTTTCTAAAGCAACTCAAAAATTGAGTCATACAGTCTATATTTTTCACGTTTCTTCTACTCCACATAATTATTTAATCACAACAGTTGTTGTGATTTAAAAATGTCTGTTTCTTTTTATTGCTGAGTACATCTTTCCTCTGTGCATGTCTGTCTTTATATCCACATTTCCACTTTGTACAAAGACACTAACCATATTATATTAGGTTCCATCCTAACGGACTTACTTTAACTAGATTACTCATGTAAAGATCTTATTTTTGAATAAGGTCGCATTCTTTTTTTTTTTTTTTTTTTTACAAGCCACAATTAGTTTATTATTTACAGAAGACAAATCTCTCCAATCGGTTAATCGTCTTTCTTAACATGGCATGATCTCCGCTGGTTAGTAGTTTTGTTATGCGTTTCTTTCATCACTGAGGCTCCTCGAGGCTGTGTCTGAATTTTTTTTTTTTAAAGAATTTTTTTTCTACGTTATTACTGAAAAGCATCAGGCTTCTAAACTGACACCACTGCTTCTGTGTCATTCAATTTAGTAAAAGAGTCTTCACCCTCCTTTGTGATGTCGACCCAGTTCGTTAACCATATATCTGTGGTGAGATTTCCATACAGACTCATTTCCTAATAAGCACGTGCGCAAATATCTCAGAAACAGGATTTTCATGTATTCAAACTGTAAGCAGCACTGGCGACTTAGAAAATGTGTTAGCCGGAATCTGGATAACCTTGCCCATTGTATGGGATTCTGGCACACTGGGACGAGTCACGGTATCCAGGAGGACCCGGGGGTCCTCGGATACCTGAGTTTCCGGGACGACTAGGGAGACCAGGGGGACCTCTTGAGCCTGTGGACCCTGGCGGACCCGTTCTGGATTCTCCTTGTGGACCTGGGGGGCCAGGCTGCCCCCAAGGGCCTGGAGAACCAATACCCCTTTCACCTTTCTTTCCCGGCAAACCTCGTTCACCAGGAGGTCCCTGCATCCCTGGTGTGCCTGGGAAGCCTGGTCGCCCCCCAGGTCCTGGTTCTTCTCTGGCTCCGGCATTGCCCGGGGGCCCTGGGGGACCTGGTGGGCCCGGCTGGTTGCTATTGGAGTGGTAATCATTCAGAATCTGATTCAGCATCTGATTGAATCTGCTCATCTGACCACTTATCAATTGTTCGCAGACTTGTCTCGCATTCTGAAGAACTGGAGATTAGGACTTTAACATTTGTTTTTGTTTTTATTTTTTAATTTTTTTTTTTAAGGATACAATTTGACATTGTGCCACATTCACTGTTGTAACATTAGCATTGTTTGGATATATACAACTTTTTATTTAACCATTTATTAGCTGATACACATTTAAATAGTTTCCCGTTTTTGGCTATTTCAGATAAACTTATATGAGCATTCAGATTTAAGTATTTGTATCTTTACATGTTTTCATTTCTCTTGGGAAACTATCTAGGGATAGAATGATTGAGTTATAAATTGGTATATGTTAGCCTTTAAGGGAACAGCAAAAATGTTTTCCAAAGCGTTTGTGTCATTCTACTTCTCATCAGCTGTACATAGATGTTCTAGCTGCTCCATATCCTTGTCAACACCTGGTATGGTCAGTCATTTTAATTTTACCCATTCTAATAGATGTGAATTTGTATCTCGTTGCAGTTTTAATTTGCAGTGATTGATGATGTGAGCATCTTTTCATGTGCTTACTTGTATTCATATATATATATGAAATATATATATATAAAATATATATATTTTTTTTTTCTGGAGAGCATTATCCTATTTTCTTATTGAACTGTTATTTTTTTCTTATTAAGTTTGGGCACTTCTTAATATATTCTGAATATAAGTAATTTATCAGATAGGTGATTAGCAAATATTTTCTCCTAGTCTATCCTCATTACTTCATTCTGCTTATAATTTTTTTTGAAGAGCAGAAGTTATTAACTTTGATGACATTTAATTTTCCTTTTTTTCTAACGTATAGATCATGCATATGGTATTTGTATTCATTTCCTAGGGCTGCTGTAACTAAGTACCACAAACTAGATGACTTGAAATAACCAGAATTTATTGCTCTACAGTTCTGGAGTTTAGAAATCTGATATCAAGGTATCAATAAAGTCGGTTCTTTTGTTGAGCTAGAGGGGAGAATCTGCTCCATGCCGCTCTTTTAGCTACAGGTAGTTTTCTGGCAATGTTCAATGTTCCTTGGCTACTTGATGCATCACTCTAAGACCCTGCAGTCACATGACATTCTCCCTGTGTCTCTTTTCATCATCTTTCCTAGATGAATGTCTGTCTTTATATACACATTTCCCCGTTGTACAAAGCCATTAATTATATTGTTTTGGATCCCATCCTAATGGACTTACTTTAACTTGATTACCCATGTAAAGATCCTGTTTTCTGTTTTCAAATAAGGTTGCATTCTGAAGAACCGGAGGTTAGGAGTTTAACATTTGATTTTTGGTGAACATAATTCAACCCATGACAGAATTGTAACTAAGGTACTTGTACCTATCTCAAGATCTCAAAGATTTGTTTTGAAGGTTTTTGTTTTTTTTTCTCTAGAAGTTTTATAGTTTCATGTTTTAAATTTAGGGTTGCAGTCTATTTGATGATTATATATGGTGGAGGTATGAACTATAGTTTCTTCACTGCTTTTTAGTTTTACTATTTAGTTTTATTATTAGCTATAAGTAAAACTATTATATTTAGTTTTACTATTAGCTTTTTGATAATTTTTCTTACATATGGTTATTCAATTGGTTCCCCATTTTTTGAAAAGACTATTCTTTCTCTAGTGAATTGCCTTTACATCCTTGTCCAAAACCATTGTCCATATTTGTGTAGATCCATTTCTGGACTTTATTTTTTCTGTCTTTATGCCACTGACACTCTCTTAATTATTGTAGCTCTCTGTTCAAATAGATAATTTCTTCCAATTTCTCTCATTTCCTCTGGAACTCCAATGGGTCTTATAATAGATCATTTTATTTTGTGTATTTGTTAAAATTTCTCTCCAATTTTCTGTGTGTTGTTACTATTCTTCATGTTTTATAATTTCATTTGATATGACTTGTTCATTATTTTACTCTTTCTTTGGCTTTGTTAAATTAACTGTTAAACTCAGATGTATATTTTTTAATCAGCTTGTAATCCCGCGCCTTTGGGAGGCTGAGGTGAGTGGATTGCCTAAGCCTGAGGGTTCGAGACCCGCCTGGGCAGTGAGACCTCATTAAATTAAAATTAAAATTAAAGTGTGACAATAAATTAAAAAATCAGCCGGGCATGGTAGTGCATGCCTGTAATTCTGGCTACTTGGAAGGCTGAGGCGGAAGGATAGCCGGAGCCCAGCAGGTCGAGGCCGCGGTGGCCGGGTACGGCCTGGGTGACAGAGTGAGACTCCAACTCAAAAAAAATAAATAAATAAATCTTAATTACTCATTGTGTTCCAATTCTAGAACTTCAGTTTGATAATTTGAAAAGTCTAGTTGGTTATGTTCAATATTGCCTTATTTTTTAAACACAGTTTCAATTTTTTCTTTAAGTTTGTATTCTTAAATAATTCTAACATTAAACATTTTTGCAGATCTGATTTGGCCGAGTTATTTCTTCTGACTTCCACACTCGGCACCTCTATTGTCACCACATATTTTTTGTTTTAATCTTTAACTAAGAGATCCCATTGTTTGAAATTTTATCTATCAAAATTCCTTGACATCTGTTTTGAATTTTTTTTTGCTCCAAAGGAAATTTGCCATTTCTTTTGCAAGTCTGAAGTTGTTTGTTTTTTCAGTCACTATCATTGATCAATTTAAAAAGAATTTTTGCTATAGTCAACCAAGAACTTTTGATGGTTTTTAGTGATTATATTCGTTTAGTTGTCTAACTATCTTGACTACCCAAAATGTAAGTATCTAGGCTTATGTTTATTTGTAGCAATTTTCCTAATGACTCATGTGCCAAGAATGCTATTGTGTGCTAATACCTGAGTGAAAGTGTTTAAGCCTCTGTCTTCACTTGATTTTAGACTCAGCATTGATGTTACTAGACACTTTGCAAATATTAACTTTGAGATTTCTACATGATAAAGATATTAATAAATTAATATTTTGCAAATTACTATTTGCTTTTTAATTATAGCTTAATTTTAGATGTGGTATTTATTTTTAGGCAGTAAATTTTTTTCTTCTTTTTTTGTAATATATTTTATTGAATTTCAGTTTTAATTATCCTCTCTGCTGATGATAAATAAAGTTCTATTTATTTTAGAGACCTATTGCTTTATTTTTAAAACTATTCAACTGCACAGACCTTCAGGAACTCATCTTTATGTGTTATATAAGGTTCTGAGCAAATGCCTATTTGCAGCCTCCCATAGGAAGCAGCTACAGTGATCCAGCCCACTTCTCTTTGCCTCCTTCTTATTCATTCTCCTAAGTCTCAACATAAGGTAAGACAGAGATGTGCTCTCAGATGATTGTTCTGTTCATTATAAGGAAGACATTGCCTCTTCCTGTACATTTATTTTACTTCCTCTAAATATCTACACTTTAAAAATAGTATAACAAAATGTGTTTTGTGTGTGTGAAATGCTTAAAAATAGGCTAGATAGAAAGAATACAACTAAAGACATAGTTTTTAAAAGATTTCGATAGCTGTTAAAATCAACCTATTGTATAAAAATTTTGATAAATTTAATGCATGGCATTTCACAGGAATGTCTCCTTTGTAGAGAAAAAAAATCTTTTCTCACCCATTGCTAGGTTCATGGCTGAGATCTCTATAACAAAAGACAGATTACCAAGAGAAAAGCATACAAATTTATTTAATACAAGTTTTATGTGACATGGGTTATTCAGGAATAAAGACTCAAAAAAACAGGGAAATCTGTGTATTTTCTATTTAGTTTCGATATAGAGTGGAAAATTGTGCAGAAGTATGATTGGAGGACAAAAAGGTTTAATCTAATGGTAATAAGCGGGGGAACTTAGCAAGGCTGATTTGTCCAGATTCTTTTGGTGTTGCTGTGTCTTCAAGAATAAGAAAACTCTTTTTCTCCGACTATATGGAGCACCCCTCTGAAATGGGGGTCTTTATGACCTATTTTCAGGGGAAGATGAGATAAGTATTTTATGGTTTTAGTCTTTAGAAGAGAAGGGTGAGAAAAGGTCAGAGACACTTTTCTGTTTCTGTGGTTTTCTCATTTCCTTCAGTTTAAAATACTCAGCATACTAAGATGCCACATTTTGTGGTAGTATATTCTAGGCCCTGTCACATTTAGTAAATTATTATTAGAAATTAGTAGACTTGGTATAGGCAATTGCATATGGAGTATGAATTCTTAGCTACTCCTATGGTCCATAAATATTGTGTGAATTTCCCCTAAAAAATGGTTTGGCTAAATCTGATCTCTGTGGATAACCCAAACATACCACTAAGACCTTTGTCTTCTGTAGTAATGGGGAGCCTGTCTTCTTACAGTCCTGAATGCAACCTTGATGCTGCTTGGATGAGTAGAGGTTCTCTGAGGATACCATCTATTTCAATATTTAAAGTATAAAGCATTTTTGAACATCACTTGCCTATTAATGATAATGAAAACTGTCCATATGTTGATAATATTTCATGAAAGGTTTCCAGATCCCCTAAGTCAAGTGAGTTAAATGACTTCATGGGAAGTTGCTAGCATTAATCATTTTGAATGATGCCTAATTTTATTACATAACTGTCTTTATTCACTATCAGGAATTTCTCATTTAGTTGAATTTATTCCATGCCTTGCCAACTATATATGCCAGTGTAAAACCTCTGGGTTATTACTCTTAGGTCCCATGTCTCCAACCTGAGAGCTGTGTGGGCAGGGTCAGTGGTTGTGGGAAGGCTTCCCTTAAGCATGCTCAGTGTCTAATGCTGACCACTGGGGTCATCTTTCTTTGCCTTGACCCTAGTGGCCAGGCCTCATTTGTGGCAGGGCCCTTGTCTTGAAACTCTGCTATGATGGGGTTATTGACTTCTTAGGAAACTCCTTCTACATTTATACAGAAATTTTTTTTTATAACTTATCTCCACTTAAAATTGATGGAGTTTCCAAGCATATGTCTCTGTTATCTGTCTATGCAGTTATAAGTCTCTGTTATGTTGTTCATTTTTGTTGCTTCTGTTTTGGTTCAGGCTTTATCACAGGAACTTCTTTTGTTGGTCTCTACATCTTCAATCTTATCCCATGACTTATTTTCCACATAGAGTTGGGATAAATCTTTCTAAGACTCAAATGTACTTATAGTATTTTGCTGCTGAATTCTGGAAAAAAGTCAGATAAGATATCCTATGATCTGGCCTCTGTATACCTTACCAGTTCCTCTTTCTTTCTGCTAGTATTCATAATCTATGCGCCAGCTAGTGAGAATAAGCTGTCTCTGTTCCTCTGATGTTCTTGTGCTTTTCTGAAAAGGGCCCTGACCGGAGCACTTTGCCAAAAGCCCTCATTTATCAATTCTCATGAAAACATTGCATCTTTTGGGAAGCTTCCTCTCTCATTCAAGGTACTCTTTGTCCCTGTTCAGTGATCTGTGTGTGCCTCAGTCATGAATCCCACACACTGCAGTTGTCTTTCATTTCTTGTACCCATTCTTCAGCATTGTGTCAGGCAGTGATTAGTAAAGACAGATTCTCAGTCAGACAGTTTGAATTCACATCCTTACTGTGCTACTTACTAGTCATACTATTTAGGGAAATATATATACTCTCAGTCTCTGCTTCATACTCCTCATCTGTACAACAGAAATACTAATGGTATGCAACTCATAAGGATGACATACTAATTATATCAGATAACAGATAAAACACTGGTGAAGTCTTGAAACAGAGTAGAGTCCCAATAAATGCTATCTTTTGCTAAATAAAAAATGTTTGATAAATTGAGCACACATTCCATGTGGGACAATACTAATGACTGGCATGTGACTGGATAGTCCCAATGTGGCAGATAATATATCCAGGATAATCTAAGATGGCCACCAGGGAGTAGCCAAACTGTGCTTCTCTTGCCAAGTGAAACAGAGAGGACAGACCCAGCCACAAGTACACTCAAGTGACTTGAACGGTTTTGGAAGGGGTAAGTATGCTGTATCCCTCAGAGTTCTCTTTGAGTCCATTAGAACCAAGGGAGAGAGAGTCTGGGAAGCCAACGTTGGAACCAGGGTGTCCCATTGCCACTGGGTGCCAGGCTTGGGTAAAAAGAGGAGGTTAGTGCTCTTGACACTTTCTGGGACAATTCCTCTCCTCCTAGCTGTGTATAGGTTGTTAGTTCCACACAAGAGGGGACTTACGGAGGACACAGCAGCATGTGGCAGGAACCCACATGGAACTGGGAACACACCAGCATTCTGAATTCCCATGCCGGTGTGCATTCCCTGCTGATGGTGCCCAGCTCATAAGGTAGAAAAGTTCACTTCCAAGTTGTCCTCACTCAGTGCCTACTATCAGCATATGATGGACAACCTCCTCCTCCAGAACAGGAAAGTGTTTCTGCCAGCCACACATGCCCAAAAGGCAGATCCCTCCATGACACAGAATTTGTTATTTTTCAAGTGCTGAGTATGAACTTGGATGGGAGAGGGGAAACACAAAAGGCACTGATTCCCATGCAGGAACAGTGAGCAGCAGCCAGGGGGCTCAATCCCCCACCTGGTCCCCAGATAGTGCTTGCAACAGGGGTAAAAATCAGTCTAACTAGTATGACCATGGTGAAAACTCTGCAGCAAAAAAGTCACTTTGAGTTCAGTACACTGCCCTGCAAGAGTGGTGGAGTAGAACTGAATTTTTTCCTTGAGTGAACTCATTCCCTAAGTTAACTATTCTGAATGACAGAAAAGGCACTAGGACAGCAAGACCTTATCTAGCTATAAAACAACTAACCTAAAGAATAACAATAAAAAGAGAAGAGTTGCTTCTCACAGATTAGGAAGAACCAGCTGAAAAGCACCAGCCATCCTCAAACTCTTGAAGAAACATTACCTAAAAAAGCAGCTATTAGCTCCAAACAATGAAATCGATTTAGAATGACCTGTCCCCAATGATAGTAAGATTTCAAAAACCGAATGGCTAAATGACTAAGAAAAGCCATGAGAAGTTAAAAGCAAAGATCACCCAAGTCATGCAGGAAGTAAAAATTAAGTTGGCCATATAAGAAATACCCATTCTGAAACTCTGGAAATGAATAATTTCTTCCTGGAATTTTATGGCACAATAACAGGTCTAAGGAGCAGAATTGATCACATAAAGGAAATAATTTCAGAGCTTGAAGACCAAAATATTGAACTAACCCAGTCACACAAAAACAAGGAGGAAAGACTTAAAAGAATGAGTAAAGCCTGCAAGAGATGTGGGACTATAAAGAAGACAATTCTATCATTGATTGGAATCCCTGAAATGGGAGAGACTGAGAACATCTTGAAACAAGTCTTCTATGAGATCATCCAAGAAAATTTTCCATATCTTGCTAGAGAAGACATCTTCCAAGCACAAGAGACTCAGAGAACCCCAAAAGGTATTACATGAGAAGACTCTCCCTGAGACACATAGTAATCTGCCTTCATAAAGTAAGCAAGAAAGAAAAAATTCTAAAGGCAGTTAGAAAGAAAGGTCAGACCACACACCAGGGGAGATGTATCAGAATTGCAGTAGACTTCTCAGCAGAAACCCTGTAAGCCAGAAGGGACTAGAGACCCATCATTAATGTTCTCAAAGATAAACAAGTTCAACCAAAAATTTCCTACCCCACCAAGCTAAGCTTCTTCAAGGATGGAGAATTAAAATCCTTCCCAATCCCTAAGAGAATATGCTACTTCCAGTTTTGAGCACAGAAACAAAAGAAGGTTTACATCCATCACAAAAGCACAGGCAAGTACAGAGTAAATGGGCATACAGATCATCCACAAAATTATGATTAATATAATATAGTATAATATAATATAATAAGCAATCCCATAAGAGCCTTATGGCAGAGATAAACTTTCACATATTAATAATTAACTTGAATGTGAATGGACATAACGGCATAGAGTAATAGCCACTAAAAAGGCATAGAGTATCAAACTAGATAAAGAAACCTGATCCAACAGTCTGCTGCCTCCAAGAAACCCATCTCATTGTAAAAGACACCTGCAGACTCAAGGTAAAAGGCTAAAAAATGACGTTCCAAGCAAATAGAAAACAAAACAAAGCAGGAGTAGCTGCTCTTATATCAGACAAAACTGACTTCAAAGCAATAAAAGTTAAAAAGGACATAGGAGGACACTAAATAGTGATAAAAGACTCAATCTATCAGCAAACAATAGCTATCTTAAATATATAAGCAGCTGATACAGAAACACCTGGTTTTATAAAACAATTGTTTTGTAAACTAGGAGAGAACATAGACACATAATGGTAGTTGGAGACTTCAATGCCCTGCTAACAGCCCTAGACAGATCATCAAGACAAAAAATCAACAAGGAGATCCAGAATGTTAACTCAACACTCAACCAAATGGATCCAATAGAGGACTACAGAATATTCCATCCAACAAATAGAGAATATACATTTTACTCATCAGCACATGGAACACAGTCCAAGTCTTATCACATTTTTGGACATAAATAGAGGCTGATCAAATTTCAACAGTTGAAATAATACCAAGCATCTTCTCAGATCACAGTGGAATAAAAATAGATATTGCCACCAGCAAAATCCCCCCCAAACACACAAAGACATGGACACTAAACAGCATGGTGCTGCATGACTTTTGGGCTAACACAGAAATCAAGACAGAAATAAAAAGATTCCTGGAAACAAATCAAAACAAAGACACATCTTATCAAAATCTCTGGGGTGCTATGAAAATGGTGATAAAAGGGAAATTTGTAACATTACATGCTCATATCAAGAAAATAGAAAGACTAAAAGTAAGCAGTCTAACATCACACCTAAGGGAGCCAGGAAGGCAAGAATAAATGAATTTTAATTTCAGTAGAACATTCCAGTCACAGTTGCAGTATGCAAAAGACAAACATATCATAGAAAGGATCAACAAGACAAAAAGTTGGTTCTTTCAAAGGATAAATAAGAGTGACAAGCCTGTAGTCAGACTGACTAAAAAAAATAAATAAATAAAAAGAGAAAGCCCAAATAAACACAATTAGAAGGGAATAAGGTGATGTCACAACTGAACCTGAAGAAATTCAAAAGGTTATCAGAGATTACTATAAATATCTACATGCAAATAAACTAGAAAATCAAGAGTATATGGAGAATTTCCTGTCATTATACAACCTCCCAAGGTTGAAACAAGAAGAAATTGAAATCCTAAACAGACTAGTAACAATCCAGGAAATCAATTCGGTTATAAGGAACCTCCCCACCAAAAAAAGCCCTGAACCAGAGACTTCTCAGCTGAATTCTACAAGACATATCATGAAGAGTTGATACCAATCTTGTTGAAAGTATTCCAGGCAATAGCTCATTTTACGAAACTAATTCATTCTCACTAGCTCATTTTACGAAACTAACAACATTCTGATACCCCAAACTGGCAAAGACTCAACAAGAAAAGATAATTATAGGCCAATTTCTTGGATGAACATAGATGCAAAATTTCTTAGCAAGATTCTTAGCAAATCATATCTAATAACATATTTCAAAGATCATCTACCATAACCAGGTAGGCTTAATTCCTAGGATGAAGGGATAGTTCAACTTTCACAAGACCATAAACATAATTCAGCATATTGACAGGTGTAAAACCAAGAAACATTTGATTATCTCAACAGATGCAGAGAAAGCATTTGATAAAATCCAGCATCCCCTCTTGATAAAAATATTTGAACACCTAGTCATAGAAGGAACATGTCTCAAAACAATGTGATCAATCTATGATAAACCTGTAGCCAACATTTTGCTTAAGGGGAGAAGCTGGAGACATTCTCTTTAAGAACTGGAACAAAACAAGGATGATCATTCTCACCCCTCCTATGCAACATAATAGTGGAAGTCCTAGTCAGAGCAATCAGGCAAGAAAAGGAAATCAGGGGTATCTGAATAGGAAAAGAGGGAGTTAAATTATCCTTCTTTGTGACTGATATGATTCTATACCTAGAGAACCCTTGTGAGTCTGTCAAAAACCTCCTCACACTGATAAGCAACTTTGGGCTACAAAATAAATTCACAAAAGACAGATGCATACCAACAACAAGCGTACACTGATCAAAGAAATCAAGAAAGATACAAAGAAATGAAAAAACTTCCCATGTTCATGGATTGGAAAAATCAATATTGTCAAGATGTTCCTCCTACCCAAGACAATCTATAGATTCAATGCAATACCCATCAAATTGCCAATATCATTTTTCACAGTCCTAGAAAAGACAATACAGAAATGCATATGGAAGCAAAAAATTACACAAATAATAAAAGAAATCCTCAGAAAAATGAACAAAGCTGGAGGTATCACACTTACAGACTTTAAGCTATATTACAAGGCTACACTAACCAAGATGGCATGATAATGGTATAAGAATATGCATAAAGACCAATGGAATGGGACAGAGATTCCAGAAATAAAAATATGATCTCTCAACCAACTCATCTTCAACAAAGCCATCAATAACAAACACTGGGGAAAGAAAACCATATTTAGCAAATGGTGTTGGGAAAACTGACTAACCATAATGCAAGAATGAAACTGACTCCTACCTATCACTGCATACAAAAATCAACTCAAAAGAGACTAAGAATTAAATGTAAAACCTCAAACTATAAGAATCTTAGAAGAACATAGGAAACACCCTTCTGGACATCAGAGTAGGCAATGAATTGATGATAAAGTCCTCAAAAACAAATGCCAAAAAAAGTTAAGATAGACTGGTGGGACCGTATCAAACTGAAAAGCTTTTGCACAGCAAAAGAAACCATCAAGAGAATAGACAGCCCATGAAATAAGAAAAAAATTTTGCAAGCTATGCATTTTACAAGGACCTAACTTCCAAGATCTGCAAATAACTCAAACAAACTGAAAGGAAACAGCAACAACAACAACAACAACAAAACCCCATTAAAAAGTGGGTAAAGACACTCTGACCCCTCTTGTTCAATATCGTGTTGGAAGTCCTAGCTCAGGTAACTAGATAAGAGAAAGAAATCAGGGATATCCAAATAGGAAAAGAGGAAGTCAAGTTATCCCTCTTTGCTAATGATATGATCCTATACCTTGAAAATCCAAGAGAATCTGTCAAAAACATGCTTGCACTGATAAAGGACTTTGACAAAGTCTCAGGGTACAAAATAAATGTGCAAAAGACAGTTGCATTCCTATACACCAGCAACAAGCAGGCAGAGACCCAAATAAAATGCACAATCCCATTCACAGTAGCCACCAAAAAATTGAAATACCTAGGCAGAGAAGTGAAAGACATTTACAACGAGAATTAAAAAACACTGCTCAAAGAAATCCAAGAAGACACAAACAAATGGAAAAATATTCCATGCTCATGGATAGGAAGAATCAGCATTGTTAAGATGTCCATCCTACTGAAGGCAATCTACAAATTCAATACGTTACCCATCAAGCTACCAATATCATTCTTCTCAGACCTGCAAATGACAATACAGAAATTCATATGGAAACATAATCGATCACAAATAGCCAAAACAATCTTTAGCAAAAGAAACAAAGCAGGAGGTATCACACTTCCAGACTTTAAACTTTACTATAAGGCTACAGTAATCAAAACAGCCTGGTATTGGTAGAAGAACAGGCACATAGGCCAATGGAACAGGATAGGGATTCCGAAAGCAAAGCCTCAGTTTCTCAACTAACTCATCTTTGACAAAGCCTCCAACAACAACCACTGCGGAGAGGACAACCTATTCAGTAAATGGTGCTGGGAAAACTGGCTGACCACATGCAGAAGATTGAAACAGGACCCCTACCTATCACCATACACAAAAATTAACTCTAAATGGATCAAAGACCTAAATGTAAAATCTCAAGCTATAAGAATCTTAGTAAGTGCAGGAGACACCCTTATGGAAATTGGAACTGGGAACCAATTCCTATTCAGAATCCTAAAGTCCAATATCTTAAGAAATAAGATAGACAAGTGGGACCTCATCAAATTAACGAGCTTCTGCAAAGCAAAAGAAACCATCAAGAGAGCAGGGAG
>NW_007249751.1:1788-32090 GCF_000164805.1 Carlito syrichta | reverse complement strand
CAGTGTGGTGATTTCTGAAAGAACTAGAAATTAACCTTCCATATGACCCAGCAATTCCCCTACTGGGAATATTCCTAGAGGAACTCAAATTATTCTACAACAAAGATACCTGTACACATTATGTTTGTTGCAGCTCTATTCACAATGGCAAAAACATGGAACCAACCGTGTTGCCCATAGAAGTTGGACTGTATAAAGAAAATGTGGTACATACACACTAGGAATATTATGCAGCCATAAAGAAGGACAAATACATGGACTTTGCAACAATTTGGATGGATTTGGAGTCAGTCATACTCAGTGATTTATCATAGAAACAAAGAACTGAGTTCCATATGTTCTCACTCATGAGGTGACCTTGAACAATTATAATGCTATAAGAAAGTGATTGGCAGTAATGGAAAACTGTCAGGGGAGGAGGGGTGGGATTGGCAGTTGAGGGAAACTTCTAGGGGAAGGAGGGGCATACCTCATCAACAAGGGTGCTTGCATGATTAATGTTTGTATACCTAACCCTGAATTGTACCCTTCATCTTTGTAATAAATAAATAAATAATTTTTTTAAAAAAAGAAATGCAATAAAAAGTAGGCAAAGAATATGAATAGGCAAAGAATATGAATAGACACTACTCAAAAGAGGACATATACCTGAATTGTACCCCACATCTTTAAAATTAAAAAAGACATATAAGCAGCAAATAAACACACAAAAAAATGCTTAGCCTCACTAATCATTAGATAAGTGCAAATCAAAACTATAATGAGATACTACCCAACACTGGTAAGGATATTTATCATTAGTAAGTCAAAAAACAACAGGTATTGGCACTACTGGAGAGAAAAGGGGATACTTCTACACCATTGGTGGGGATATAAGCCAGTTAACCTCTGTGAAAAACAGTGTGGTGATTTCTCAAAGAACTGAAAATCGAACTTCCTTATGATCCCTATCTGGTAATATACCCAGAGGAACATAAATCACTCTACCAAAAAGACACCTGCACGTGCACTCTTATTGCAGTACAATTCACAATAGCAAAAACATGGAACCAACCTAGATGCCCACTAAAAGTGGACTGGAAAAAGAAAATGTGGTACACATACACATTAGAATATTTTGCAGCCATGAATAAGAACAAAATCATGGCCTTTGCAGCAACTTGGATGCAGCTAGAGACTATCAAACTATTAATAAATGAATGATCACAGAAACAAATAATACTAGTGTTACTAGTATTCAGGGTGGGGTTGGCAGATGCTGGGCATAGCTAGGAGAAGGAGGGAGGGGACACATGGCAGCACAATGGGTACCTGATCCACTACCAAGGAAGGAAGAGGAGCAGCTAGAAACCCAAACTTCACCTGCGTGCAGCCTACTTATGTAGCAAATCCTCACTTGTACCCCACAACTCAAATATTTTTCAAATATTATTTTTTCATAGAAAAATTGTTAAGTAGATGCTATGTTTATTTCCATTTACAAATGAAAAGATGAAACCTAGAGAGAGGTTGATAAAATTGCTCCAAGTAATAGAATGAATAGGTAGGTGAAGTTGATTTTAATTCCAAGCAATCTGACTCTAGTGCTTTTCCTCTTAGCTACTCTTCTAAACCTTCTCAAAATATGTTATGATTTTTCTTTGTGCATATTTGCTGAATTGATGAATTTTTAAAAATGTTACAAGATAGGATTCCTATAGATTATACAGATCTAGAACATATGAACAAATTTGGTTCCAAGAGTGCATTTGTAAGTACAATTTGTTTTAAGTCCTACAAAGTTAGCCTAGGTACCTAACTAACACAATCTGCTATGTGGCACTGTATGTATTTAATCAGCTATCCTGATCCCTGGTGGAGAAAATAATACCAAAAAAATGTGGTTGTACATTGTTAAAGTTCATAACTTGAAGGTTTGTATGTAGGAAACTTATTGTATACATGTTCTATCCCAAAAGATCTTTGGCATTGCAGTAGATAAGATAAAATTTCAGAGTCGTGGACATAGAACTAAGTCTTGAATAAGAGTTAAGTATACAATAACTAAAAAGAGATGAGTTATAAAGTAACATTCCTGGGGAAAGGCCATAAATCCTAAGATGGGGGACAAAAACATGGTGAGGAGTCAGGAGGCAGCATAGTATAGGAAAGCCAGACCTTGGCATGATGCAGTTCTCGGTTTTTATTCTACTTGTGCTGAGTACTAGCTGACTCACTTGGTTAATAATTTATCCACATCCATTCAATGTTTGTTGCACTTTGGTATGTTTCGGGAACCACTACTTCTTTCTGAACTTCAACTCTATCTTATATAAAAGGTTCATGGTTCTTACCTTGAAAGATATTTGAAAAGATTCAGTGGGACATACAGAAAGGTACAACTCAGGGGTCTTCTATGTGTAGCTTTCCCATCCTATTGTTAGGTTGTCCTTAGCCAAGGGTCAAAGAGTAAATTCAGTTATGCAGGAGGGAGTCAGAAAAGTGATTATAAGCTTCTGAAAAGAATGGGGTAGTATCCTCAAGCTGAGGTCCAGGGTAAAGTTAAAGGTAAATCACTGCAGCCAAGGGTAGAAATTCAAGTCAAACCAGGAAGTCATGGGTCTGATGCTAGGCAACAAAGGAAAAGCTTGTTGGGATCAAGCTAAAGTGGGGAAGGATGTGTTCCAGATTGTTCCACTGATCACTTGTTAGCATCTGAGGTACATCTGTATGACTGGCTGGAGTCTGAGAATGGGTACTGTTAGCAAGAAAGGTCTTTCTCTCACTCCTGATATCTTTAAAGAGATATTTCCCAAGCCTGACCTCTTGCTCTACTATTACTTCTTAAGGTGAAATGAATTATCTGGGTGGAGGGCAACAACCATTGGCCCATAATTCTCAATTATTTAGAGTTAATCTATCCAAGGTTCTGAACATAGAATGTGGATTTTCACTATTCTTCCTTTTGCCCCTGGACCAGTGGGATGTAGTGACTTATGTAAGTGTGTCTAATTTACAGACTAATATTTATCTCACATGAGCTACTCACAAGTGTAGACTAGGATTTCTTAACTTTGTCACTATTGGCATTTTGGACCAGATGATTCTTTGTTGGGGGTAGGATGCTCTCCTATGCATTTTAAGATGCTTAGCAGCATCTCTGGCCACTACCCACCAGATGCCCATAGCATCCCTACAGTTGTGATAACCCCAGATGCCTCCACACATTGCCAAATGTCCCCAAGCACAAAATCATTCCCCATTCCCTTGGGAACCATCACCCTAAACAGATGTGGGATGTTGGCAGACTTCTTGGATCTGGAACAAATTATGTCCTCTAATTTTGCATAATCAAAAGCAAACTTGATATGTTGGCCTGAATTTTTAATCTTCCTTTTAACAATGACAACTTGTTCAGAACATAGATGAGTTCTCTTCAGAGAACACAAGAGGATTGTTTAGTGTGGTTATGTAGGTCTTAGATAGAATGGAGTTACATGAATGTTTTGTCCCTGAGATAGATTTTCATCTCCCATACAATGCTTGGGCAATTATAAAAGAGATGGCCATATGTCCTGCCACTGACCTGATATCTACAGCTGAAGCTCAAGGGAAGCCTCCATCGAGTCTTCTGAATATCCAACTCTTAGATGAGTCATGAGTCATAGCTTCAGCTGCTGGTTCAAAGGCAGGCCTGACCCCTTAGCAGACTGGTAGCCTCATCTAAGCAGCTAGCTGGCAGGTAAACTAGTTGGCTCTGGTCCCAGCTAAATTTTCTGGAAAGGCAAAGACAAGATGCATTTTGTGACTGAGGAAGTTCTCTGCGCGATTTCTGCAGACAGTCAAAAACCAAGACTGGACCTGAAAAATTTGGACTGGGCATTTCAGAGGCTGCTTACCAAACCTGGGCAGTATTCCAGGCTGAACATCACCCATGGGCATTGTGCCCTAGACAGACCCAATTCTTAGAGCAGAAAGGCTTCGTTTTCAGCTCTGAAGAGGCAACAGCCTTTAGGCTAATTAATAAATCATCAACGCATTTGTGGTGTGAAAAATGAAATATTTATGCTCGCCAGAGTAATATTTCTGTCTTGCAGTCCCATGCTCTGTTGATGCCTGATGGAGGATGAAGTAAATACCAGCTGGTGGAGAATGAGTGGAATATAATTACTCTCTGCAAAGTTAAGTGAATATTAAAACACAGAAGTCACAGGCACTGGCGCTTGGTCATCCTGAATCCACTGCCCAGTAAATGGTATCCTGACCTGATGTTTGGCTTCACTACAGTGTACAGCAGGGATCTCAGTAAAGAGCTTGACTTCAGCAATGTGGAAGCAGCTAGGACACAAGTCTCAGAAAGGTAACAAGTCGACCACTTTGTAGAAGCATGGAGAGATTTTTCTGATGCCAAAGAAACAGTATGATACTGTAAAAAGAATGTGACTTTGGGGACAGATAGACCAAGTTCTGTGTTAGTTACATTTCTGACATTTATAAGCCATGTGACCTTGAACAAGGTCTTTTGTCTATGTTTACCTCAGTTTACCTGCATAGAAAATGTGGTGATATTGCATCATGTGATCAGTGAACTGTGCTTCAGAAATTAATCAGCAAGTTTTGAATGGTGACATGGAGATAAACATGAAAAGCAAAAAGAACTGTAGAGAGATTGGGTAAATAATCCACATGTGTTTAGATGATGGCTATGGAATGCATAGGAATACTTGTGAAAGGCAAGGTTTGTCAGGTGATTTTTACGACTGAAATGTGGGACTCATGATCTCATAGAAATAGAGAGTAAAATGGTGGTTACCAAAGGTTCAGTGTTAGTTAGGGGAGGTAGGGAATGGGGAGATGTTGGTCAAATGATATATAATTACAGTTAGGAGGAATAAGTTTAAGCATGATGACTGTAGTTAATAAGGATATATTATATTAATGAAAGTGCAAAGAGGGCAGATGTGTTCTCACCCCAGAAATGTGAGGTGTGTGAGGTAATGCAATTGTTAATTAGCCATATTTAACCATTCCACAATGTATATATACTTCAAAACATCAAATTACACACAATAAATGCATGCAATTTCATTTGTCAATTACTTTAAAGGTTGTGAACCTAAGCAATAGCAAAAACAGAATTCCCATGACACTGACTGGAAAGTTCAGAAGGCAAGCATGCTTGATGGGGGCAATACCAGAGTAAGCTGCATTTGGAGGTGAAATCGAAGTGAGCAGTCAAGAAGACTAAGTCGTCAGTGGAATTTTGCCAGCCCTGGTAAAGTATACATACACTTTTACACTCTTAAAATATGTATATGTAGGATTATGTATGTGTTATATATATTCATGTAAATTTCACCTGAAAATTGCTTAGGAATACTATTTTTTTGGTGCCTAGTCAGGCCTTCCCATCTTACAGTTTGCAGATAATTTTGGTACTATAAGCATACAAATAATTTGTGTGCCTCATGACCAGAGCCATTTTGCCATCCAGGCAGCAAATAAAAAATTGGCCAGGGTTTCTGGTCTGCTCTATAACTCTGAACCACCCACACACAAACGTAACTCAGCAATATCTCCATCATGAAAAGACTACTCATCTTTCTCTGTTCCTTTCTGAACTCTTTTTCTGCCTTGCATTTCTCATGATGAATGCCTTATAACCAATTCAAGTACTGCCTGACCAGGCCCATTTAAGTTTGGAAGGATTCACCCTAATGACAATTATTCTTTCACCTTTGCCTGGACGTTACTTTGAAGGTGACTGTCATCCCTGCTTAGAATCACTGTGTTGTTAGCTTTGCCCGGTATCCAGGGAGGCAGGTACATGGTGTCCAACGGAAAGTAGATGAGATATAAAAGGTATCTTATCTTTTGTGCGATCCCAACGGACTCCAAAGTATCTGTTCTTAAAGAGCAGTAGATCTCTGCAAAAATATGACATGCCATCCATGAAACAATTGCAAATGAACAGAGTATGCACTCGAGTGCTTTAATACTTAATAGTTAGTAGATATTCTAGGAAGAAGAAGAAAATTCACCTTTCTTATCATCTATTTGCAATCACTATTCTGAGACTATTACCTAAAGAATCTTATTTAATTCTTATGGTCATCTTGTAAGGTAAGCATTTTACAGTTGGGAACAACTTCAAAGAAAATAGGAACATAGTTTGTCTTCAGCAAAAGGGAAAAAAATGTGATGATGGAAGGATTCAAACATAAATCTATTGTCTTCAAATGTTATATCCATTCTATCTTTCTACAATCATACATTGATTCTTTTCCTTCTTCCTATTCCCTCCCTTCTCTTTTTCTTCATTTTCAAAATGTGTGGCAATATTGTTAGCTACCTAATATTGATTGTGTTCAAGGTGGTAATGTGTCAGCTTCTTTTAAAAAGTCACATTTCCAAGGTTTCTCATAGATAAATGCAGCCAGATGATACGATTCTGGTCAATATAAGTGGAAAGGATGAGCTTACCTAACTATTCTTTCCGCTTCGTGGAAAGAAGACCTGAAAAACATCTGTCCTGGGGGAATCAGTGATTTGCTGATGTGCACATAAGACTATATAACACTACATGATCAAACATAGGTTCTTGGTCTTAGAAAACATGTTGGACCTGCCTTCTCAGCCTGAACTGCCTGCCTCTGTATTTATTTAACATCATTTTCCAGACTTTGTTATTTGTAGTGAAATGCAGTTCCTCACTTGCTAAAGATTACAAATGATACATTAATACATTAAGAAAGCTCATAACCTCTCATTCTCCACTCAGTGGAAATCCTGGCAACTGGAGTTTGATGTGAATCCTTCCCATACTCATTCCACATTTGCTCCATATGTAAGAAGATATATGTTAATAATCACAAATATCTTTTCCATATATTGACGATGTGCTCTATTTTTCTGTAACATGCTCTTTTTTTCTACTTATGTGAAAATATGATTTGGAACACTACTATGTAAAACATTTAGGTATTTACTGGTCATTTTTCTCCATATGTCTGTAGAAAAGTGGTTTTAAATAGGAGTAATTGTGTACCTGCCCCACGGGGAGCATTTGCCAACATCTGGAAACATACTTGCTTGTCACGACTTACAAGGGAGGGAGATGCCAGGGAAGACAGAGGGCAGAGAGATGTTGCTAAACATTCTACAAGGCACAAGACAGACTCCCACATCAAAGTACTATCCATTCCAAAATGTCAAAGTTTAGACTGAAATGTCAATATGAGGTTGAGAGATCCTGCTCTAGAGTATTTCACAATATAGTTGCTTAAACAACTGCTACTAATCAGCACTAAGATTGTTTCTGACAATGCTGAAAAGAACACCATTGCCAATATGCATTTGAGATAATGTATAAGTTTTTTTGGTTTTTTCTTCTGAGTTGGAGTCTCACTCTGTCACCCAGGCTAGAGTGCAGTGGCACATGATGGCTCACTGCAGCCTCAACCTCCTGGGGTTTAGGCAATCCTTCCACCTCAGCCTCTCCATTAGATGAGATCACAGATGCTTGCTATTACGCCCAATTAATTTTTCTGGTTTTTTACAGAGACAAGGTATCACTATGTTGCCCAGGCTGGTCTTGAACTCCTGTCCTCAAACGATCCTCTCACCTCAGCCTCCTAAAGTATACGGATTGTAGGTGTGAGCCACTGCACCCAGCCAAGTATTTTTTTTTTTTTTAAGAATACATTTTTATTCATGGAATTGCTGGGACAAATAATATGCACAGTTAATATTTTGATACTTCTGTCAAATTACCTTCTAAAACTAAAAAAATTTCCTTACTTCATACATTTGTAAAAATGCAGCAACCATTGCTTATTTCCCTGAAACCTCATCTAGCATTAGATATCAGTATTTTAATTTTATGAACCAAATAACTTATTGTTGTTTAATATTCACCCTTGGATATGAACAATTTTATTGGTGATTTTTACATAAAATGCTTCACTCATGTTCTTTACCTATTTTCTTTCTGATTATTGTCTTTTTGGCTTATTGATGTATACAAGCTCCTCTCTCATAGTAGATAGGCATGCTTTTTGCACTGAATATGTTAGAGTTGAATATGTTACATTATGTCTACCTTATCCTGTTACCTAACTGGTTTGGGAAAGAGCGAATATAGGAAGGCTATAGAAGTTAGGATATGTTTCATTTATCATTAATTAAGCCTGGCTTATCTGTGGGTCATATGTGGGTACTTTAGGAAATGCAGTAGAAAGAGAGTTCATCCCTGCCCTCAGGTAGCTCAGTCTAGATGTGGAAGACAAAGCACATGCATATTGTCTTCTTTTAATCTTTGCTGGAAATCGAGTGCTTAATAATAGTACTTCTCCTTCATGCACTGTTCAATTGAAAATTAAGAATAATAATCAACAGATGGAATATCAAATTAGTTCTTATTTTACTAATCATAATGATACTGGAGAGGGAGAAATATATGAAGGAGGACCCAAAAAACCTGGAATTTATTTATAAAAATTTGTTTTATAAAAAACATATTCTTATATGTTCAAACTTCAGTCACCTTCAAAGTACTCTTCATTTGATGCAATACACCTACCAAGCCTATCAAGATGCTTTTTCCACTGCTCAGGACAGTTTTTAAACTCATTAATGTTCATGCCTTTTAGTGCTTATGCCACTTTTTTTCACCTCTTCCACATTGGCAGGCATTTCCTTCTGAGGACTTTTTTTTTTTAATTTTAATTTTAATTTTTTTATTGTGAAGTTGTGGGGTACAGTTAAGGGTTAGGTATACAATTGCGTTTCATTCAGGCACCCTGTTGATATGGGGTGTTTCCCCATTCCCAGACAGATATTTGCTACTGTTAATCCCATCTCCCGCCCCCCACCATAGTTTCCCAGTACCGTCGGTCATTTTCGTATAGTATTGCATTGGATGTTTAAGGTCCATTATATGAGTGAGAACATGTGATACTCGGATCTTTGTTTCTGTGAGAGGTCACTCAGTATTATAGACTCTAGTTCCATCCAGGTTGCTGCAAAATTCATGATTTTGTTCTTTTTTATGACTGCGTAGCACTGAGATACCACCTAACCCCAGTCAGAATGGCAATTATCAACAACTCAAAAAATAACAGCTGCTGGAGAGGGTGTGGTGAAAAGGGAACACTTCTACACTGTTGGTGGGAGTGTAAACTAGTGCAACCTCTGTGGAAAGCAGTGTGGCGATTCTTAAAAGCTCTAAATACCAACCTCCCATATGACCCCGCAATCCTCCTACTGGGAATATATCCTGAAGAACACAAATCACTCTATAAAAAAGATACCTGCACACGCATGTTTATCGCAGCGTTGTTCACAATAGCAAGAACCTGGAAACAGCCATGCTGTCCTTCTGAGGACTTTTTCATCCAGGGAAACAAAAGCAAAGTTGCCTAGGGCAAGATTGACTGAATAAGGATGGTGGGGCATGGGGATTATCCTGTTTTTGGTCACTGCTGAACACTCAGCATGGTGTGGGCAGGTATCTTGTCATGGTGAAAGAACCAGTTACGTGTTTGCCACAGCTTGGCATGTTTCTTCCATAAATCATCACGCTTCCAGATAAAAACTTTGTTTGACCATTTTATCTGGAGGAGCAAATTCCTAGTGTACTACAAGGGGCCTACTTTCCAAAAGATAATTCCAGTTTTTTGGGGTGTCCCCTCTCATGCTTGCAGATCATAGACCTAACTGGTCTCCAGGATTAGATGAATAGATACCCCTCCCCCCATTGTCACCAGTGCTAGGAACCTGCAGGTCTCCTGGACGGGAGCAAGACATTTATTCTGAGCTTGGTTACATTGCAGAGACAAGTGGAGAGCACATAATATGTGCTCTCAGAAGAAGAGGAAGTCTCTGAGTCAAACACACTGAGTTTGTTTTTTCCACTTTTACTAATAAACTAAATCACTTCAAACACCATGGGGGAGGAGAAAGTGAAAGGACAGCAAGAGGCTGGGAATATTATCTTAGGTCATTATTAATGACTTTTCAGCAGAAAGGAAAAACAGGAAATAACTACTGCCTACTTTTCTGTTATAGAAAAGTCCAAGTCCTTTAAAATGTCCCACCCTTTACCTCATCTACCAGTTTGTTTTCAAATGATTTGTCTGGAAGTGTGTCTATTTATAAACATCACCTCTTCTATTCCATCTATTAAGTATTATTTCTTCCTTTCACCCTTTGCACTGATCTTTGAGATCAATATGGTAGCAGTTTCCTTCACATTCAAAGTTCTCACAGTTCCATCTGTCATTTACCCTGATCACTTGCTATCTTCCTCCTCCAACCTTCCAGGTGCGGTATTGTCATACTCAAACATAATTAGGATAGCTTAGGAAATCCTTGTTTCTTTTTGTTTTGTACCTATTTTGCTATTCTTACATTAAGTCAATTTCCATTTCTCACTTAACATCCTAAGAGACGCTCTCTATAATTTATTTTATGTATTTTTTTGTGAGTCTTTTTTCTTCAACTTCCACTGCTCTCTCACTATATAACATATTGTTCACTGGAGTACAACCCTCTCCTCTTTTCTCATACTCTATTTCCTGTTAATGTATGATTGTAGCAGGCAACTATATAATAACAATTGTGAAACTTATATTTTCTTTTCTAAACTGCAAACACACATACACATGCCTATACCTTCCTAAAGTATATAAAACCTAGCTGTCACATCACCATTTCAAACTGAGCATGCCCACATTCTATTTTTCGTTCTATATTTGTCTCTGTTAATAATATTGAAATCTGTTTAATTTAAAATTTAGGCATCATTTACAATGCAGTTCTACCTATTTTAAGAATTATAGGTTCTATCATTATTTGATTAAAACCTTTTAAGGCACCATATTACCCAAAAGATAAAAAATAAAAAAGTCTTGGAATTTTAAACATGTGTCTATGTTCTTGCGATGTTAAATTTTATGTGTCAACTTGGCTGGGTCACAGTGCTCTGATAAGTGGTCAAACATTATTCTGAATGTTCTGTGAAGGTGTTCTAGATGAGATTAACCTTTAAATTGGTGAACTTTGACTAAAGGCGATTGCCCTCTATAATGTGGGTGGGCATCATCTAATCTACTGAAGGCTTTAATAGATCAAACACTGATCTCCACTAAACAGAAGGAACTCTACTAACAGACTACATTTGTACTTAAATTGTAATTCTTCTCTGGGTGTTTAACCTACTGGCCTACCCTGTAGATTTTGGACTTACTGAGCCTCCACAGTCTTATGAGCTAATTCCTTAAAAGTACTGTCTCTCTCTCTCTACACACTTACATACACACACACACACACACACACACACACACACACACACACACACCTGGTGGTTCTGTTTCTCTGAAGAACCCTGACTAATATAGGACCTACTCCTATATTTTTAAATGAGATCATTCACTTTTTGTGTATTAAAAAAAGAATAAGCAATCAAATGAAACAAAGAAACAAACAAAAAATCAAGCAGAACAAAAGTTCAAAGCAACCATCAACATAAGCCTCTGGTTCAACCATGTCAAAGCTCTGGTCGTTCTAGATACAAGACATTCTATAATGCCTTTGTGCTGTGTTACATATTGGTCTCTAATCTTGGGATACTCTTCAATTTTTCTTGCCTGACTTTTCTCCAGGCAGATTTTTATGTGACCTTCTCCGTGTTCCCATAACACATTGTCCCTATCTTTATTTTGTCAAGTCCCACACTAAATGACAATTATTTATGCCTACTTTTCTCAAAAAATGTAAACTCCTTAAAGACTAGATCTCACAGCCTTAGCACTTAATGGGTCCTAAATTAATCTTTGTGGAATGGAATAGACTACAGCTAACTTCTGCCCATTAAATTATTTCTGTACACAGAAGGTATAATCAATACCTCAAGAGGAAATCAAATCTTGCACCCTCCCCACTTAGTTCCTGACATTCAAGCATTATTTGCCTTACTAATTATTTCCACATTGAAGTCTATTCTAACTTCAAGCAGGAAACCCAGAGGCCCCAAATGAATGATCCCTAGGACCCAAGGCCATGCAGCCCATTGGCATCTCTCAAGGACTCATGACCCATGAGAGCAACAGCTAGTGTTCAACACATGCAGAGGATGACTTCAGAGGAAGCTACTACTTCTTGCTCTACTGGAAGTAACACGTGCAGAGGTCACCTCATAAGACTATCCCTGTCTTTCCTTAAACCTTGAAGAAATGACCAAGCCCTTTAATCATTGGGTGTCCTTTGAGGGACAGGGCTGTGCTCTTCTCCTCTTATAACTTCCCATTACGTACAAAAATAAATAGAAAAAATAAGAGTCTGTTTCTCAGTAGTTGATAAATATTGCCTTGAGTTGAATGGTATGGTATAAAATGCCTCAGTCTGGGATGCTGCTTTATTTGAAGTAAAGAGAAATAGGTGTGATGAGTTTTGAGTGAAGCTAGAAAGGACCGTGTTCCTTCCCAAAAGCTGCATCCATAACATTATAAGTTATTATCCCATTAGACACTTAAAGATGGGTCATGAGATTTAGGATAAGATATATTAATCTGAATTTTGATTTTAGTTTTTACTATATTATATAATTACTTTACTGTCTATTATGCAATTATTTTATTGCTCTAGTCTCAATTTCCTCATGTGTAAATTATGTCTCATAAATCCCTTCTTCACAACATTTTTGTAAGAAGTAAATAAATTAAAATATGTCAAACTACCTATCATCATAAGTCCCTCAGTAAAATGGCTGCAGAATCTGTCTTCAACATTCTCTTTATTACAGACAATCATAGTACATTTTTTCCCCTACTCTCTGTGCTGTAAACCTTGCCAAAGGTTTACTATGTTAACCTTGCAGTAATAAAGAAAAAGCAGCAAAATAATTTGGAAAACTTCCAACAGCAAAAACATCTATTAAAATTTGAAAATAGTATAAAAACTAAATGACCACAAAAGCCTCTCTTTCTGTTTTGCTTGGGAACTAGAGGTGAACTTCATATTTCTAGTTCTTAGTTTTCACTGTTTGCTTCCAGAAGACAATTTAAGTGCTGGTTATTAGAGCCTGTCAATAAATTTCAGAAGTGAAGCAAATCTTATTCAACTGACTGACAGCTACAAATTAATTCTGCTTTCTTTAAACAACTAACCAGTCTCATGTTCATGCAACTGACAAGCCTCACTGTGTGCTCTCTTGGCCCAGCGCAGCGTGGTCCGCCCATCATCATGTAGTGTAAATTATTTTGCCTTCACTCAACTTTTTAATGGGAAGACAATGCAGTTTGTTAACCAATACCTGATTAATAGAAGACTGCAGCTCAGAATTCTGCCTGTTCAGACATACATAGGCATGTTAGGAGATGTTTATAGCAGAAATGGCCCCATAATTGCAGAGGGTCAATTCAGTTCTACTTGTGATTTCTTATCACAGTTCATTCAGTAACAACATTTGACCAAATACTATGTTAAGTGCTGGGATGAAAAGAAAAACGCTACTTAATCCCTTCTTCTAAAGATGCCATAGGTTAATAACAAGAAAAGCACAAATGAGGACAATTTGTTATAATTATAGCTATAATAAGCAATGAAGACATAAAGGGAATGGTGATTATTTCATGGGCAGAAGTCAGGGTATGAAAATACTTCTCCAAAGAGGTCACTGGTTTATTAGTATTTGTCTTCTTTTTAAGTGAAGTATAATGTACATAAAATAATGTTCACATATCTTCATTGTATAGTACAATGTATTTTTGCATTTGTATACACACATGTAATTATCTCCCAGATCAAGATATTGGATGGGACATCTTTTTCTCCCACGAGGGCTTCTTTATCTTTTCTTGGTTAATCCTTTCTGTCTTTAGGGTGAAACTGCTATTTTATCACTACGGATTCATTTTTCCGTGTTTTGAATTTCATATTAACGAACTCACATAGTATGTTTTCTTTTATAACTGACTTCCTCAGCTCAACACTTGTCTGTGAGATTCAACTCTGTGCAGTGTGCACCTGTAGCTCTTTTTATTGCCATGAAGTATTACCTTATAGATCTTGGTACTTGAAGAACAAGGACGAGTTGCTCCCAGGTGCATGGCTGGGAAGAGGCACAGCATAAATTTAAATGTGGTATATTTGGAGAGTAGCTGTAGTTACATTATAGGGATTTGGGGATTGATACAGGAGATTGGGCTATTAAAAAAGATTGGGGCTTCACTGAGAAGAATGCAGAATATAGTGCAAGATGCTGGGACTCTATTGTGTAGAGTATCCCCCAAAATAATTGAACATGTTTAAAGTGGAGGTGTGGCATGCTAATGTGTAAGTGTTAGATCTGCTATTATGGCATAAACATGACAAAGGTATGGAAGCAAGGAGAATCCAGAGCGAAGGAACTAAGGGATGGACCATCAGGATAACCCAGGTGACTTGGTTGGAGGTCAGGCAAAAGAAAGTAGAGTTATCAGAGAGAGAGCATTATGTTTGGAGGTGAATAGGAAGAAGGGAGGGAGGAGTCAAGGAAAACTGGCTTTCTGGCTTGAAAAACTGAGTTGTAGAATGAAAGAAACAGTTGAATAAATAAGAAAATTTTGATGCTCATTTGAAAGTGAGGTGTGAGAGTGAGTGGGAACAGCCAGGCTCTGCTGATACACCCGTACTTTACCCCAGATACCCTTAATCTGACCCATGCTGACCTCAGCATCAGCAGCACAGGGCTTAAGAGGAGATAGATCAAAACATCCCAAGGAATTATGCACATTTAATTTACATCGGGGTTTGAATTCCCGAGCCTGCTTTTCTGTCATTTTGCCATTTCAAAGAATAGCATACCAGTACTTTTATTCCAGCCCTGTGGTGGTGCCCTTTTTGAGAGAATAAATCCCAAGTAGTGTTGCCAAGAGCGAGTGACATTTGCTATGTTTGAAAAGGCCTCATTTTGAAGAATGATTATTGATTCTTTTTCACATTTGAGATCACTCCTTTGATGATGCTTTTTACTGGCCCTGGTGAGTGACCCTCAGCTGTATCCCTGGCTCCTTGACACAGCAGTTCACCTGCAAAGAAGAAGGTGTTCTTCCAAGTGGCACTTATCCTGAGCCTGTCCACATGAAAATCACTGTTTCTCTGAATATTTCACCACACGGAGAAACTTCTCCGAGCCTCACCTGGGTTGAAAACATATTTATAAATGGAAGTATGTAATAATGGAATGTGTGGGGAGGGCAATCAGAGGCATCTGTGCATTTCATTAAAATGAATGGTAGCAATTCTGGGGCTACACTCACAAGCTGTTCTAAGGAGAAATAGTATTGGAAGGAGAAGATAGCAGAAGGGCGTAGAAGACCAGAACAAATTATAAACAATCTATTGTAATTATGCACAATTGACTCCCAAGGAATAAATATTAAAAAGAACTGTTGGGTATGGATAGTGTCACTGCCACCGAAGAAGGTCTTAATTTCTGTTTTTTAGAATCTGAGAGAGATTTACCCATATATCTTAGGAATCCTGACATTGCCTGTGAGCATTAAAAGTGAAACCTCACATTCAATGGCAATGATAGTTTTGTGAGCCTAATGGGAACAGTAAAAGGAGAGAATGAAGCTTCAAGTCTTGCTATATACCCTGCATGTTTGAAATGTGCTGTTTATTCTCTATTACACATGTCCCTTGATATTACATTGCCATCAGAGTGTTGGCAAGGAGAACAGACAGGAAACTAGCTGTCAATGAATTTCTAGGACTAGAAGGAACTTTTATCAAACACTGATTTAAGCCTCTTAAGGAATAGTAGAGCCAATGTATTTCAGAATATATAACATATTTTTAAATAACATATTATATAATACATACATAATATATAACATTTTCTGAACTATATTAGAAAATACACAAATATATTATACAAACATAAAATACATGTAAAATTATATATAGCTGAGTACTATATGGAAGGTAAGCTTTAAATTGTGAATACGCTACGCATGGTGGTTCATGCTTGTAATTCCAGCACTTTGGGAAGGAGAGGAGAGAGCATTGCCTGAGCCCACAGGTTTGAGACAACCTCAGGCCACTTTGCGAGATTTCATCTCTAAGCTATATAAAAAAATTAACCAGGCATGGTGGTGCACACCTATAGGTCCAGCTACTTGGAAGGCTGAGGAAGAAAGATCACTTGAGTCCAGCAGGTCAAGGCTGCAGTGGCTGTGAGCATGCCACTGTACTCCAGTCTGGGTGACAGAGTGAGACTCTGACTTAAAAAAAATTGTGAATAAAATATTTAGCATCATGTTAACAAGGGAATTAATATCTCACCTTTTCCTTCAAACCAATAGTCTGCAGTGGGCATGGATACTTCTGTTTTAGACCTGAACACCCAAACTTTTTCTCTTAATGACTCTGTTGCCTGCCTTCACTGAGATTTCTACACAGAGAGTCTATGAGATCAACTTGGCACCAAGTGGTCAAAATAAATCCACAAAGAATGGACAACCCTATTCACTGAATCTTCTGCCTTCTCTGGATATACTTTCTCCTCATGTCAGTGCCTTAATGAACCCTGATATTGCTTCAGAGGTGCTTTGTCTACTTTACAGATGTTTATTAACCCTACTAAGAACTGAACTTATGGTGGAGTTTGCTGTCTTCCTATGACTGAGGTATCTACACGAGTCTATGGCACAAGGACAGGACCTGTAATTTAGGTTGCTTTTGACAGATAATATGTATGTTTTCCCTCCTTTAAAAAGCTATATTTTCCCATTTTTTACATAATATTAGAACAAAATAGGACCTTCTTCTGTGGCAGTGACACTATCGATACCAAATAATTCTTTTCAACATTTATTCCTTGGGAGTGAGTTGTGCATAATTACAAAATATCTTCATTTATATTTTTGCATCAACCTTTATGTTACCTTTTCATGAGTTCATATGTGTTAACAAGTTAGTTTATTAGAGTAGTTCTCAAGTGCTAATGTACATTATAATCACAGGCGAAGTCAGTTTAAAGTGCAATTGTCTAAGCCTAGTTTCAATCTTACTCAAACAGATACTCTAGGTAATGTAAGTTAATACTAAAATAGTAATAATGATTCTGATAACCTCCATTGGTTTAATCAACTTAAACTCTTCTTTAAAATTTAGTCTCACAGCCGGGCTCGGTGGCTCAGCCTGTAATCCCGCGCCTTTGGGAGGCTGAGGTGAGTGGATTGCCTGAGCCCACGGGTTCAAGACCCATCTGGGCAGGTGAGACCTCATCTCTACAATAAAATAAAAAAATTAGCCGGGTGTGGTAGCGCGCGCCTGTAATTTCGGCTACTCGGAAGGCTGAGGTGGAAGGGTCGCCAGAGCCCAGCAGGTCGAGGCTGCGGTGACCGGGAGTGGCTACTGCACTCCAGTCTGGGCGACAGAGTGAGACTCCAACTCAAAAAAAAAAAAAAATTTAGTCTCACTTCAGTTATGGAATCAAAAACATCCTGTGACTTGACTAACCTCATTTGAGTTCTGACTGCTCATGAGAGTTGTTAAGGGCTTTATCTGTCTCAGAATGATCTGTCTGTTCATTAGATTTGAATGATTTGGATTATTAGAGGTATGGCTTCCTAGTCTGAAGTTTAATGAAGAGTTGGCTATTGCAAGTACCACACCTTCCATGCATTTTGGAGTAATACACTTACAGGTGGTGTTTAATAGTCCCAAATGTGCTTTACAAGGGCATGAAGCAAGGAATCAATGTTTCAGGCAAACAACAAGCAAGTAAAAGTAACAAAAACTAGGAAGAATCTTGAACTAGCCATTGGAACTAACTCAGAAACAATTATTCGAATTCCAAAGTGTGTTAAAGTTGAAAGCACCAGAGAAATCACATTGGCAAACAGGAGAGCAAGCATGGACCTGAAATATGTACTGTTGGATATTGGGCCCAGGGCAGTTGTTTTTCAGGCTTTGGGGTCCCACTCACTCAAGTGCAGATTTTTCCACTTTTTTGATTACTTTAAGACCTCAAGAGTCTTCTGAAAAAACTTAGAAACTTCTTTCTTTTTAAAATATATATTAGTTGGAGCAATCTTAACTGCTATAATAAAAATACAATATTTCAGTGCCCTAAGACAATAGAAATATATTTCTTGCTGTTGAACCAGTATCATGTGAATGTTTCTGGTCAACAAGTGACTTTCCCCAGACAATGATAGTGGAACTAAAACTCTTTCCAACTTGGGGCTTAACCTTTCCCTTGAGTGTCACAGTCCACGGCAAACAGCTGACAGATGAGAAAATAGAAAATGAAGAAAACATATCCTCTTTTTAACTGCCTCTGATCAAAAGGAACAAGAAACATTTTCACTCATTTATCTTTGGCAAGGTCTTGTCACATGCCATCTAGATTCAAGGGGTCAGGGAGTCAGTCAGCAACTATAATCCCTGGCTGAACACTCACTTTCCAGCATCAACTCAGTAGGAAAGTTGATTTTTTTTTATTCTTTGTGCTATGATCTGAATGTTTATGTTTGCCCCAAATTTTTATGTTGAAACCTAATCTCCAATGCGGAGGTATTAAGAGGTGGAGCTTTTGAGATATTGTTAGTCATGAGAGATCTACTCTGATGAATGAGATTAGAGCTCTTATAAAAGAGGTCTGAGATAGCTTGCTTTCCCCCTCTGCCATATGAGAATGCAGCAAGAAGATTGTTATCTATGCAGCAAAAAGCGAACACTCATCAGACAAAACTCTGCCAGTGCCTTGATCTTGGAATTCCCAGTTTCTAGAACTGTGAGCAATACATTTCTGTTGTTTTAAAGTCATTCAGTTTATAATATTTTACGATAGCAGACTAACCTCCATGTGGAAAATCCCTTTCACATACTTATAATGTTTGTGCTCTTTATCATGTTGGAATTTACCGAGAAGGTCTTTCTCCTAAGACTTCTCAGCCTGAGTGAGCCCTGCCTTGTCTTAGTAGCCATTTAGCCATGGTTTTCTCGTGTATGTCCTGCTTGAAATTACAATGCAAAATTTATTCATTTAATAACAAAAGATAACTTCAATAATATTAAAATTCTAACTTGCATTTTCCTTCAGAGTTCTTCAGAAATTAGATTCTAAAGGACCCAATGATCTCTTTTGTTTAACACAATTTTTAACAATGTGTAAACAGAAATGAAAGGTTAATATATTTTTAAAAGATGATTTTGTTTTGCAAATGTAAAGCAGAAACCATACCTGAAATGGGTATGTTGGAGAAGCTGGATTCTATAGAGCTAGATATTCATGTGGCCTACCAGACTGCATGAATTCCTGGGAATGACCTGGTTCTACAGGTTTTATACTTAGATGTGAAGTCAATGTGTGTGTCCACAAGGCAATGTTGCTAGAACGTAGAACATTCTCTTTCCTAATGCTGGCTAGTGACTAGGTGTTGCTAGGGTGATGATTGATCCATTTCGTTGTGAAGAGTATAATTGAGGATTAGGGTTTGGCTCTACTTAGGAAGCCAGTGCTATCCTGAGAGACACTGCCTGGTACTACAACTTGAATGATTCTCACCTCTCAGGCTAAGCTTGAAGAGGCAGTAGATAATTTTACTATCAGGAAAAGTTATACTCTTGATAGGCATTGAGAAAATATTGATCTGCCACTGACGTTGACTCTGTCATGACATCAATTGTCTAGCTTTTAGTGACACATGCTTGCATATTTATTATGGACATATTTCGATTTATATTCCACATCAATTTTAACAGTTGCAAACCTTGAGCACTGGCAAATTTTTTATTGAGTGCTTACTATGTACTTGGCACTATAATGGGTATTTGGGAACACAAACACTATCTAATTTATATCTCACAATAACTTTATGTGAGAGTAATATATTATCGCCATAATGCAGAAGAGAAAAAAACTGAGACTAAGAGATGTTTTATTTCCTACTCAAGGCCATAAAACAATCAAATGGCAAAGTTATGTTTTTACATGCAGCTTATCCAGCTCCAGAACCTGAGCCCCAGTCTCAGTTTGAAACAGCTATGGCATCTCATATGTACTTTCCCATTTATTCATCTAATACATACTGGGCCAAATTTTAATAATATAGCAGTATATAAACCAAAAAGATATATGTTAAGTTACAATTATATCAATAATCATTTAAATTCAGTCTGGGACATCAGAGGTGTTCCTGAGAAAGAAGCACTGAAGCTGGGACCTAACGCTAGGTACACAGCCTCAAAAGAAGGACAAAACACATGCCAAGCAGAGAAAGTGATGTGTGTGCAAGCCCTGAGAGAGGACTGGCTGGTAGAGATCTAGTAACAAGGAAGGTCAATGTTGCCGAACCATGGAAAGCCAGGCGGCAGAGTGAGTGGCCAGAGAGGAAATTGACGAGGCAGGTGGGGGAGAGCCCAGAAAGAGCCCCCAAAGCCACACAGATGGTACAGAAAATGCAGACCAGCATAGACTGTACACACTGTTAGAGGTTCTGGAAGGTCAAACACTACTAAGGACTTTATTTTGTTTCTGTATTTAATAACTTCAGCCATAATTATTGACAGTACATTAACCCTTTGTGATCAGGCATTTTTCATAGGATTGGCCTGTTTTGTCCTTTCTTATAGAAGATTAGAGAGAATAAATTGCTCGAAATGTCATCTGTAGTCAGAAAATCAGTTAAGGAAGATTCTCCAGAATATTGAGTTAAGAAACGTCACACTGTAGAATACAAAATATACTAGATATGTGAGCTATGCCATTTTGAATGATAAAATTGCAAATAATCAGAATGTAATTAAACACTATAGAATTAAAACTATAGCTTGCTTTTCTTTGATTCTTACAGTTAGGTTTAAATATCTTACTAATTAGTATCCTTGTTCAGTTTCTTCCAACTTTCCACCAAAAACACAGTTGTTGCCACGAGACAATGAAACAATCAAAAACTTATCTAAAATTAAAAACACTAATTTTAGACATCCTGAAATCTGGAAATCATATAGATAATAATAATCATCTGTTAAACATCTGCTAAGTACTGTATTAGCACTTCATCTGTTAATTCTTCCAACAACCTTGCCAAATAGAACTTTTAAGTTTTCAATTTTAAGTGATAAAATGAAAGGCTAATATTTTAAATAAATTGTCCAGGAAAACGCAACTAGTAAGGGTGGAAGTGGGTTCTGGAGTCTGTGCTTTTAACCGCAACACCTCATGGCTTCTCCCACTGGAAAACCCAGCTTGCCAATCTCGCCTAGTGGATGCAGTTGTCTCTGATCTTTACACAAATACCAACTTACGCTCCAGAGAGTCAGGGATTTTCATGTGCTTCATACAGTGAGCAGAGACTACTGCTAAGATGACTTTCCTTTTCCTTTTCTCCGTCTACTATTTCTAGAAAGATGTGGCCTACCCTCTTTTCTGCAGGGCTACAGCCCAAATGTGGCTTGCAGTATTCCAGTCTGAAGCTCAAGCACCTTCCCCCCAGCATATATAACATTCCCTTTGTGCTGAGCTGAGAAACTGAGTAAATGTCATTTATTTTTTTTTTACCTCCTTGTCACCAAAACTGCAGCAGAATGAAGAGAGTGGGTGGGGCTGAGTCCTGATTGGTGTCTTCCACTAGGTATGGCAAGCTGGAGGATGACAAAGACAGTTTCAGAGTTGTGAGAAAGCTCAACACAATAGACAGAATATGACACAGCTCCTGACAGGTCCTTGGAGCTGAGACATCTTACTTAGTTGAATTCATGCCATAGATGTTTTTCTATGGGTAAGCAAACAATTCTGCCAGGCAAGCCACTTCAGGAAGAGAAGTGTGAAGCTGTGCCTGAGAGCTGTCCCTGAGCCCCACCCCACACCTGAGGCTCTGCAATGGCTGTGCTGGTTCCTGACCTGGCCGATGCAACACCTGCAAGTCAGGTGAGTGCATGAACAGTTGTAATACAGTGTTGTCTTGTTATATTTGGCTTATTTGAAAATGCAGAATTAGAATGAAAAATAAAGGTAATACTCATTATCTATGGGGGAACTCCAGAAAATCTCCACAAAGGAAGGAGTTACAAGAAAGAGTTTTTTTTTTTTTATAGCTAGACTGACAGGGAAAAGAGGACTTATAGGGAGAGATAAAATTTGATAAATGTGAAAAACTAAAGCTTGTCCAGAGAAATGAACAAACATGGCATTGTTAATAAAATTTATCTACTGGTAAAGATTTTGTGAGAAATTTTGCAGTGAGCATCCCGTGATCACTGCATATGTTCTTCAGATTGCAAAGAGATGTGATTTATTAAGGACATAAAGAAGTTTCTGAACCACCAAAAAGCAAGGAGTGCAGTCCTTACTCCAGTATCACTTTATGGCCTATTCTCTCATCAGTATTGAGCAGTAGATACTCAAGGATTGCAGTCAATAGATTATTACCCTATGACCACCGCCATTTCTTTTATAACAATAGCAATAAAAATTAACTTGATAGCATTGTTGTCAAATCTTCACATATTCCTTTTACTTCAATTCCTAGCATTCTTGTGCTCCTGGATATGGTCATTCTGATTTGTTCCCATTACTTCACACAAAACACTCTTGCCAAGGTTGCTTATTTCTGCCCCATTGCCTAATCCAAGGACTTTGGTCAACCCTTATGGAACTGTGTGTTCTGCAGCTTTTGTTGCTGTTTACCATTTCCATCATTCCTTGAAATGGTACAGATGTTTTTTTTCTTTCTTCTGCTTTCCATAGTGCTCTATTTTCTTACTGTGACGGGTGGCTACCTGTTTGTTTTCCTGGCATCCTCTTCCCTGGGAGTGGTCTATCCCTCTCCAAACCTCATCAATTCCGTTGCAGTGGATGCAGTGGCAGTAATGTTACAGTGGGGCTGTAGTCAAAGTTGGCCGGTCCAGGGCTGGGAGTCTGACCCAGGTTGGGCCAAGGACTGTTTGGGGGGGAATTTTGGGATAGATCTTATGAAAGTTCTCTCATCGAGTATCTGAGTTATTAGATGTAAAGTGCTACTGGTGAGAAGTTACCATGTACACTGGAGAAGTGGGATTGCAATAAGTCAATGAAGGATGGAGCAGACACAGAAAGAAGAAAAAAATGACTACTGGTGTTTGAAACCCGGAACTGCCGCTTATTGTGTATCCTCTCTCGCCTTTGCTTTCTTATTTCCAGAGATAGCAAAGGAAGAATATGGAAGCTTCAAATCAGAGCAGTGTAGGCCAATGGGAGAAGATTGATGTCTCTGCAAATAACACTGAAGGATTTGGAAAGATCTTGGAAAGTAAATTGAGATATTCTTCCCAGAAAAGGCAGAATAAATGCTAGACAAATAGAACAAGCAGTTGCTCCCCACAAAGGGATCTCACACTGGAACTTTTTTTAAGTTTTCACAAAAACTTAAGAATATTGATATAGATGGATAAATCAGTGTTCAGACAATAGATAATTAGAGGTAAAGAAGACTTAAAGCCAGAACAGCTTCCCACGGTGCATATGCTCTCTCTCCAACTCAGCAGGGATTTTCCAGCACCTTTGTTTTTCTTTGTCCTTGCTTTCTCTTCCTCACTTCTGCCTTTTTCTCCTTTTCAAACTCCTCCTCCTTTTTCTTCATAGACTGATTAGGTCCTTTTTTAAAAAATGAATACTTTTTTGTATAAATTGCCATTTTATTGGCAATAACAATAGCTAATCTGTATACAGACACTTTTAAAAAGAGAACATGACATCTTTTGCAAGACATGAGAGGAAATCACTGGGATGAAACTGATTTCTTCCTCTTGTGTATTTCCATAAGGTTTATTGTCTAGACCCATGGTTCAGAGCTTTGACTCCTCACTAGAGTCACTTGGAATCTTACTAAATACATTTCTAGTCAGAATCTTAATATATAAGCAGATCTGCTCTGGTAGAAATGGGTACAGAAACCAAAGCCTCGTTTTCTTATCAGAAAAATTCTTAGTCTTGGGTAGTAGAAAATACCCTGTGGGCTATTTTCTAATCTACTGAAAATAAACTATTATCTTTCTTGTATTCTAATTACCAAAGTGATATTCATATAAAATTTAAATATATAAATAACCAACACTAAATGTTACCAAGCATCCTGGTTTTTACCAAATTAATAGGCAAGAAGGGATGTAGCATTACATTATAAATTTGTACCGTCTTTATTATTTTTTATTTGTTTTTTTAAAAATTTTAATATATATTTTATTTTATTTTAAAATTGTGTGATACAATTCAGGGTTAGGTATACAAATATTCATTGTGCAGGTACCCTTGTTGATGAGGTGTGCTCCCCCAAGCAGATCTCGATTATGTCAATCCCGCCCCCTTCCCCCAGGAGATTCCCGCTTCTGTCAATCCTTTTGTTACAGTATTATAGTAGTTGTTCAAGGTCCACTTATGAGTGAGAACATGTGATACTCAGATCTTTGTTTCTGAGAAAGATCACTCTGTATTATAAACTCGAATTCCGTACAGGTTGCTGTGAAGTTCATGATTTTGTTCTTCTTTTGTTCTTCTGCATAATATTTAATTGTGTATATATACCACATTTTAAAAAATTCAGTCCTCTTTTGATGGACAGTACGGTTGGTTCCATGTTCTTGCTATTGTGAACAATACTGTGATAAACATACGTGTGCAGGTATCTTTTTTTTTTTTTTTGAGTTGGAGTCTCACTCTGTTGCCCAGACTGGAGTGCAGTGTATAGAGTGATCTGAGTTCTTTCGGGTATATTCCCAGTAGGGGGATTGCAGGGTGATATGGAAGGTCGATTTTTAGAACTTTTAGGAATCGCATACTGTTTTCCACAGAGGCTGTACTAGTTTACACTCCCACCAACAGTGTAGAAGTGTTCCCTCTTCACCACATCTTCTCCAGCATCTGTTATTTTTTGAGTTATTGATGATGGCCATTCTGACTGGAGTTAGGTGGCATCTCAGTGTAGTTTTAATTTGCATCTCCTTGATGACTACTGAAGTTGATCATTTTTTCATGTATCTTATGGCTGCTCGTATGTCTTCTTTTGAAGTGTTTATTCATATCTATTGCCTACTTTGTAATGGGGCTGTTTATTATTTTCTTTTCAGCACATTTGAGTTCCTTGTAGATCCTTAACATTAGATCTTTGTCAGACATGGAGTTGGCAAATATTTCTTCCCAGTCTATGTATCCCTACTCTCTTGATGGTTTTTTGGCTTTGCAGAAGCTTGTCAGTTTAATGAGGTCCCACTTGTCTATCTTATCTCTTATGGCATGGGCACTTCAGGTTTTGATCAGGAATTGGTTGCCAGTTCCAACTTCTATAAGAGTATCTCCTGCATTTTCTAAGGTTCTTATAGTTTGAGGTTTTACATCTAGGTCTGTGATCTATTTAGAGTCAATTTTTGTGTATGGGAATATGTAGGGATCCTGTTGCAATCTTATGCATGTGGTCAGCCAGTTTTCCCAGCATCATTTACCAAAAAGGTTCTCCTCTCCCTGGTAGTGGGTGGTGGAGGCTTTGTTGAAGATGAGTTGGTTGAGAAATTGAGTTTTTGCTTCTGGAATCTCAATTCTATTCCATTGGTCTATATGCCTGTTCTTGTACCAGTACCAGGCTGTTCTGATTATTGTAGCTTTATAATAAAGTTTAAAGTCTGGGAGTGTGATACCTCCTGTTTTGTGCTTTTTGCTGAGGATTGTTTTGGCTATTCTTGGTCATTTATGTTTCATATGAATTCCTGTATTGTTTTTTCTGGATCTGAGAAGAATGTTGCTGATAATTTGATAGGTATTGCATTAAATGTAGATTGCTTTAGGTAGAATGGACATCTTCACAATGTTGATTCTTCCAATCCATGAGCATGGCATATTTTTCCACTTGTTTGTGTCATCTTTGATTTGTTTGAGCAGTGTTTTGCAGTTTTCATTGTAAAGATCTTTCATGTCTCTGGTTAGGAAGATGCCAAGGTATTTCATTTTATTTGTGGCTATGGCGAATGGAATTGTGCTTTTTATTTGGATTTCCATTTGTTTATTATTGGTGTATAGAGATGTGATTGTTTTTTGCACATTTATTTTATACCCTGAGACTTTGCCAAAGTCCTTTATCAGTGCAAGGAGGTTTTTGACAGATTCTTTTGGGTTTTCAAGGTATACAATCATGTCGTCTGCAAAGAGAGAGATCTTGACTTCCTCTTTACCTATTTGGATACCCCTGATCGCCTGCTCTTTTCTGATTGCTCTAGCTAGGATTTCCAAAACTATATTGGACAGGAGGGGTGAGAGTGGGCATCGTTGTCTTGTTCCAGTTTTCATGGGGGATGTTTCCAATTTCTGTTTAGCAGTATGCTGGCTGTGGGTTTCTCATAGATGGCTCTTACTATTTTGAGGTGTGATCCATCTATGCGTAGATGTTTGAGGTTTTTTTATCAAGCAGGGGTGCTGGATTTTATGAAAAGCTTTTTCTGCATCTAATGATATAACCATGTGGTTTTTGTTTTTATGTCTGAAGATGTGTTTAATTACTTTTGTGATCTTATGAATGTTGAATAAGCCTTGCATCCTGGGGATGAAGCCTACTTGGTCATGGTGGATGATTTTTTAGATGTTTTGTGGAGTCCGGTTTGCTCAGATCTTGTTGAAAATTTTAGCAACTATGTACAGCAAAGATATTGGCCTGTAGTTCTCTTTCTTTGCTGGGCCTTTATTTGGCTTAGCAAATGTGATATTAGCTTCATAAAATGATTTGGGAAGAGTTCCATCTTTCTCAATCACCTGGAATACTTTTAATAGGATTGGTATCAGTTCCTCCCTGTATGTTTTATAGAATTCTGCTGAAAAACCATCTGGTCCAGGGCTATTTTTTGTAGGTACTTTTCTTGTGACATAGTCAATTACCTGGATTGTTATTGGTCTATTTAGGGTCTTGATTTCTTCTTGTTTCAACCTAGGGAGGTCATGTGATGTCAGAAAGTCCTCCATTTCCTTTCGGTTTTCAAGTTTGTTGTAGTCTCTGATAATCTTTTGTATTTCTTCAGGGTCAGATGTAACTTCATCTTTTGTGTTTCTGATTGTGTTTATTTGGAATTTTTCTTTCCTTTTCTTGGTCAGTCTAGCTAGGGGACCATCGATCTTGTTTATCCTTTCAAAGAACCAGCTTTTTGTTTTGTTGATTTTTTTGTATTATCTTTTTGTCTTCTGTGTCCTGGATTTGGGCTTTTACTTTGGTGAACTAAATTCTTCTGCTGAATTTAAGGTTTTTATGGTCTTGCTTTTCCAGCTTCTTTAGGTGACTTGTTGGGCTGTTAACTTGTGATCTTTCCATTTTCTTCATGTGTGTTTGTAGAGATATGAATTCCCCTGTTACTACTGCTTTCATGGCATCCCAGAGATTTGGGTAAGATGTTTCTTCATTTTCATTTGCTTCCTGGTATCCTTTAATCTCTGTTTTGATTTCTGAGTTGACCCAGGAGTTCCTTAAAATCATTCTGTATAGTGTCCATGTCTTTGTGGGTTTGGGGGGAACTTTGTTGGTGTTGGTATTTCTTTTTATTCCACTGTGGTCTGAGAAGGTGCATGGCAAAATTTAAATTTTATGAAATTTGTTTATGCTTAGTTTATGGCCATGGATGTGGTCAATCTTAGAGTACATTCCATGTGGTGATGAGTAGAATGTAAATTCTTTGGTTTTTGGGTGGCGTGTTCTGTAGGTATAAATTAAGTCCATTTGGTCAAGAGTCAGATTGAGGTTCCAGATTTCCTTGATGGTTTTTTGTCCTGATGATCTGTCTAGGGTTGTGAGTGAGGTATTAAAGTCCCCAAATATGATAGTGTTAGAGTCAATATTTTTTTTAAGTTTGCCTAGAAGTTGCTTTATGAAAGTTGGTGCTCCTATGTTGGGTGCATATAGGTTTAGGATGGTTATTTCTTGTTGATGGATTGAACCTTTTCTCATTATATAGTGACCTTTTGTATCTTTTAAAATTATTGATAGCTTAAAGGGTATTTTGTCTGAGATTAAGATTGCAACTCCAGATTTCTTTTGTGCTTCTTTGCCTGAAATTTTACTTCCAATTCTCTTACTTTGAGTTGTGATTGTCTTTTCTGGTGAGATGAGTTTCTTGGAGACAATATATTGTTGCCTCATGATATTTTATCCATATTGTCATTCTGTGTCTTTTCAGTGGTGCATTTAGTCCATTCAAATTCAGGTTAATTACTGAAATGTGAGGGTTATCCCTGTCATGAGGTTCTTATAGAGGTGTTGTTGTTCCTATTTGCTTGTTATCTTTCTTTTGGTTTTTGGGTTGATTCATGTGTGTTTTCTTTTCTTTTTTTTTCTATTCCAGCTTCTTTTTTTTAATCAATATTTTTTATTTTGATATTGTGGGGTACAGTTTAGGGTTAGGTATACAACTATGCTTCGTTTAGCCACCCTTGTCGATAAGGGGTGTCTCCCCATCCCCAGACAGATATTGACCACCATTAATCCCACCTCCCTTCCCCTCCCCCCCATAGTTTCCCACCACTGTCAGTCTTTTTTTTGTATAGTATTACAGTGGATGTTCAAGGTCTGCTATATGAGTGAGAACATGTCATACTCAGATCTTTGTTTCTTTGAGAGGTCACTCAGTATTATTGACTCTAGGTCCATCCAGGTTGCTGCAAAGTTCATGATTTTGTTCTTTTTTATGGCTACGTAGTATTCCATCATGTATATGTATCACATTTTTAAAATCCAGTCCTCTCTTGATGGACAGTATGGTTGATTCCACGTTCTTGCTATTGTGAACAATGCTGCAATAAACATACATGTGCAGGTATCTTTTTGGTAGAGTGCTTTGAGTTCTTCAGGGTATATTCCCAGTAGGGGGATTGCAGGGTCATATGGGAGGTTGATATTTAGAGCTTTTAGGAATTGCCACACTGTTTTCCACAGAGGTTGCTCCAGTTTGCACTCCTACCAACAGTGTAGGAGTGTTCCCTTTTCATCACATCCTCTCCAGCAACTGTTATTTTTTGAGATATTGATAATTGCCATTCTGACTGGAGTTAAATGGTATCTCAGTATGGTTTTGATTTGCATCTCCTTGATGATTAGTGAGACTGAACATTTCTTCATGTGTCTGTTGGCTGCTCGGATGTCTTCCTTTGAGAAGTGTCTGTTCATATCTTTTGCCCACTTTGTAATGGGGTTGTTTGTTTTTTTCTTTTCAGCACGTTTGAGTTCCTTGTAGATCCAGGATGTTAAGCCTTTGTCAGACCTGGAGTTGGCAAATACTTTTTCCCAGTCTGTAGGCTGTCTCCCTGCTCTCTTGATGGTTTCTTTGGCTTTGCAGAAGCTTGTCAGTTTCATGAGTTCCCACTTGTCTATCTTATCTCTTATGGCTTGTGGGTTTTGAGTTTTGTTCAGGAATTGGATGCCAGTTTCAATTTCCATAAGGGTGTGTCCTGCATTTTCTAAGGTTCTTACAGTTTGAGGTTTTACATTTAGGTCTCTGATCCATTTAGAGCTAATTTTTGTGTATGAGGACAGATAGTGGTCTTGTAGGAGTCTTCTGCATGTGGTCAGCCAGTTTTCCCAGCACCATTTACTGAATAGATTCTCCTTTCCCCAGTGGTAGGTGGTGGAGGCTTTGTCAAAAATGAGTTGGTTGAGAAATTGAGGTTTAGCTTTTGGAATCTTAATTCTATTCCATTGGTCCATATGCCTGTTTTTGTAGCAATATCAAGCTGTTTTGATTATCGTAGCTTTATAGTAAAGTTTGAAGTCTGGTAATGTGATACCGCCTGCTTTGTTTTTCTGTTGAGGCTTGTTCTGGCTATTCTTGGTCATTTGTGTTTCCATATGAATTTCTGTATTGTTTTTTCTAGGACTGAGAAGAATGTTGCTGGTAATTTGATGGGTATTGCATTAAATCTATAGATTGCCTTAGGTAGGACGGACATCTTCACAATGTTAATTCTTCCAATCCATGAGCATGGAATATTTTTCCACTTGTTTGTGTCATCTTTGATTTCTTTGAGCAGTGTTTGGTAGTTTTTATTGTAAAGTTTTTCACGTCTCTGGTTAGGAAGATGCCAAAGTATTTCATTTTTTTGTGGCTATTGTGAATGGGATTGTGCTTTTAATTTGGGTTTCTGTTTGTTTATTATTAGTGAAAAGAAATGCAATTGTCTTTTGTACATTTATTTTATATCCTGAGACTTTACCAAAGTCCTTTATCAGTGTAAGGAGGTTTTTGACAGATTCTCTTGGGTTTTCAAGGTACACGATCATGTCATCTGCAAAGAGAGATAACTTGACTTCCTCTTTCCTATTTGGATACCG
>NW_007249751.1:0-1194 GCF_000164805.1 Carlito syrichta | reverse complement strand
GTTATTGGTCTATTTAGGGTCTCAATTTCTTCTTGTTTTGACCTAGGCAGGTTGTGTGATGTCCGAAAGTCCTCCATTTCCTTAAGGTTTTCTAGCTTGGTTCCATACAAGTGTATGTAGTAGTCTCTAATGATCTTTTGTATTTCTTCAGGGTCAGATGTGACTTCATCTTTTGTGTTTCTGATTGTGTTTATTTGGGCTTTTTCTCTCTTTTTCTTGGTCAGTCTAGCTAGGGGACCATCGATCTTGTTTATCCTTTCGAAGAACCAGCTTTTTATTTCATTGATTTTTTTTTGTATTATCTTTTTGTCTTCTATGTCCTGGATTTGGGCTTTTATTTTGGTGATCTGGATTCTTCTGCTGAAATTAGGGTTTCGGTGGTCTTGCTATTCCAGCTTTCTTAGGTGGCTTGTTAGGCTATTAATTTGTGATCCTTCCATTTTCTTCATATATGTTTGTAGGGATATAAATTCCCCCTCTTACTACAGCTTTCATGGCATCCCAGAGATTTTGGTAAGATGTTTCATGATTTTCATTTGTTTCCTGGTAACTTTTAATCTCTGTTTTGATTTCATCATTGACCCAGGAGTTGTTTAGCATCATGCTGTTTAGTGTCCATGTCTTTGTGGGTTTTGGGGACACCTTGTTGGTATTAATGTTTATTTTATCCAGTGTGGTCCGAGAAGGTACATGGTAAAATTTCGGTCCTTTTAAATTTGCTTATACTTGATTTATGGCCAAGTATGTGGTCAATGTTAGAGTATGTTCCATGTAGTGATGAATAAAATGTATATTTTGTGGTCTTTGGATGAAGTGTTCTGTAGGTATCAATTAAGTCCATTTTGTCAACAGTCACATTGAGGTTGTGGCTCTCATTGCTGATTTTTTGTCTTGATGATTTGTCTAGGGCTGTAAGTGGGGTATTGAAGTCCCCAGTTATGAAGGTGTTGTCTTTTTTTAGTTTATCCAGAAGTTGCTTTATAAAAGTTAGTGCTCCTATGTTGGGTGTATATATGTTTAGGATGGATATTTCTTGTTGATGGATTGAAACTTTTATCATTATGTAGTGGCCTTCTGTATCTTTTTAAATTTTTGATAACTTAAAGGGTATTTTGTCTGAGATTAAGATCGCAACTCCTCCTTTCTTTTGTGTTCTGTTCGCCTGAAAATTTGTTTTCCATCCTTTTACTTTGA